>NC_143039.1:21212500-21512500 GCF_057628025.1 Oncorhynchus mykiss
GAGTGGGAATGGTTTGTAGAATATTTTGTCTGGTGTAGGTTCCACAGGAAGTTGGTGGCATATTAATTGTGGAGGTTGGGCTCATGGTAATGACTGGAGCGGATTTAGTGGAATGGTATCAAAAAATCAAACACATGGTTTCCAGGTGTTTGATACCATTCCATGAGCTCCGTTCCAGACATTATTATGAGCAGTTCTCCCCTCAGCCGCCTGTTTCACTGCAGCATGCAATCTAGAGCGTCTCACGTTCCACGAACAATCCCTGCTTGTCTTTATTACCCATTTCTGAGAACTGGTATTTATTGAGGTCTATTTAAAAAGAGTTTATTTCCAAAAACACTATCTACCAATTTTTCACATTTGTATTTGTTTCATCAAAAATGAATGGTTATATGTATCTTAATTTGTGCGAAAAATATTACTGATCTCATTTCTTCGATGTGTATTAAAATGGGTATTTAAAGTAACCATTGTTTAGCTGAAATGGAATGTTGGAATCCTGTGTATTTAACATATGAATTGAACATCATAAATCTAGCCGCATGCTATAGTGTTTGGTTAGAGTAAGACCTCGTACTAAATGGCACGCTATTCCTTACCCTTCACCTCCACTGTGACTGTAGTGTCAATGGCTATTCCTTACCCTTCAGCTCCACTACAGTATGTCAATGGCTAAGGAATAGCCTTCATCTCCACTATCAGAGTAGTGTCAATGGCTATTCCTTACCCTTCAGCTCCACAATCAGCTTGGTGTCAATGGCTCCCTTCAGCTCCACTATCAGCTTGGTGTCAATGGCTATTCCTTACCCTTCAGCTCCACAATCAGCTTGGTGTCAATGGCTCCCTTCAGCTCAACTATCAGCTTGTTGTCAATTGCTATTCCTTATCCTTCAGCTCCACTGTCAGCATAGTGTCAATGTCTATTCCTTACCCTTCAGCGCCACTATCAGCTTAGTGTCAATGGCTATTCCTTACCCTTCAGCTCCACTATCAGCATACTGTCAATGGCTAAAGAACAGCCTTCAGCTCCACTATCAGCCTAGTGTCAATGGCTATTCCTTACCCTTCAGCACCACTATCAGCTTGGTGTCAAAGGCTATTCCTTACCCTTCAGCACCACTATCAGCTTGATGTCAATGGCTATTCCTTACCCTTCAGCACCACTATCAGCTTGATGTCAATGGCTATTCCTTACCCTTCAGCACCACTATCAGCTTGATGTCAATGGCTATTCCTTACCCTTCAGCACCACTATCAGCTTGATGTCAATGGCTATTCCTTACCCTTCAGCACCACTATCAGCTTGATGTCAATGGCTATTCCTTACCCTTCAGCACCACTATCAGCTTGATGTCAATGGCTATTCCTTACCCTTCAGCACCACTATCAGCTTGATGTCAATGGCTATTCCTTACCCTTCAGCACCACTATCAGCTTGATGTCAATGCCTATTCCTTACCCTTCAGCATCACTATCAGAGTAGTGTCAATGGCTATTTCTTACCCTCCAGCTCCACTATGTAACGGTTTTCTTCCTGGGAAGGAGAGGAGGACCAAAATGCAGTGTGGTTATTTATAAACATCTTTAATGAAAGATGAAACGTGAACACTATACAAAATAAGAAAACGTGGAAAAACCGAAACAGTCCTAACTGGTGCAAAACACAGAGACAGGAACAATCACCCACAAGATACCTAAAGAATATGGCTGCCTAAATATGGTTCCCAATCAGAGACAACGATAAAAACCTGCCTCTGATTGAGAACCACTCCAGGCAACAACTGAACACAACCCCATAGACTACAAAACCCCTAGACAAAACAAGACACATAAATCACCCATGTCATACCCTGGCCTAACCATCAAAATAAAGAAAACACAGAATACTAAGGCCAGGGCGTGACACACTATCAGCGTAGTGTCAATGACTATTCCTTGCTATTCAGCTCCTGTCAATGACTAAAGAACAGCCTTCAGCTCCACTATCAGCGTAGTATCAATCCTCTGCTATCAGCTTGGTGTCAATGGCGATTCCTTACCCTTCAGCTCCACGATCAGCTTGGTGTCAATGGCTATTCCTCACCCTTCAGCTCAAATATCAGCTTGGTGTCATTGACTATTCCTTGCTATTCAGCTGCACTATCAGCTTGGTGTCAATGGCTATTCCTTACCCTTCAGCTCCACTATCAGCGTAGTATCAATGGCTAAGGAATATGCTTGTGCTAAATGATCCTCTAATTACACACGTTTCTTTTGTTTACATTGTGAACATAGTCAATGTAGCTAGCTAGAGTTTCTGCTAGCTAGAGTTAGAAGCTTCTTGACTTCATACTGTAAGGACCGACGCCGGAGATGAGAAGCCGGTACGGGGAGTCAACATTTAATCAGGAAACAGACAATGACCAAGACAACAGCTTTCTTTGTCTGTTTCCGGATTAAATGCACACGGGTACAAAACGACAAACAACAATTAATGCTGTAGCAGGGAACAGAGCGGGGAACCAGACAGATATAGGGGAGGCAATGACAGAGGTGATTGAGTCCAATAATTGCTGATGCGCGTAACGGGGGAAGGCAGATGTATGTAATGATGGTGGCAGGAGTGCGTAATGTTTGGGAATCTGGCGCCTTTGAGCGTGAGCAGGAGCAGGTGTGACACATACAACTTAGTTAAATAACCAGTGGTGTCTAATCCAGGCCATATGCAACCAAAATTGACTTTATTCCTCATTATTTTAAGTCACAAGATAAAATTAACAGGTGCGTCAGCCATCATTGAACCTTGGCGATTCTTGAGCTTAGACGCTGCCATTGGAGGTGACGCAGTGCGTGTGCAACACGGGCAGTACAGCAGCTTTCATTTATTTTAAAGGAAACATTCCATCAATGGCAGATGGCTGATGCCCGATGGCTGTAGGGCGGTTATATAGTGCCCTGCTTTTGATCAGAGCCCATATTACTGTGTCGATACATTTTTTAACATGTATTTAAAAATATATATATTGTCACAAATGTATCATTCGTACCGTTTAAAAAAATTAAAAACATTATTATTTTTCACACCCTGCAGTACTAGTTTCTTCTCTATATATCTAGTTTTGCAACTAAATGTGATTGTTCGTCCCTCTGAAATGAAACTACCTGGTGATAGTATTCAAACAAATAATCTGTCATTTACCAACCGTATGCCATGATCAGATTGGGAAAAAAACACACCAATCTCTTACATCATTTATTTAAACAAAAAAAGTGAATTTAC
Source organism: Oncorhynchus mykiss (assembly GCF_057628025.1). Taxonomy (NCBI): domain Eukaryota; kingdom Metazoa; phylum Chordata; class Actinopteri; order Salmoniformes; family Salmonidae; genus Oncorhynchus; species Oncorhynchus mykiss. Next base: position 21,215,760 of record NC_143039.1, read on the forward strand.
CCAGATTTTTGAAAATGTATATACTGTATAGCGTTTTGGAATTAAACTTAATTTCTACATACAGGGAGATGCAGGATATGTGAGGTTGTAAATGTGCTGTGTTGATCATATCTGCTTGAATAAGAGTCATTAACATGGAAGGAGGATGATGTCAAAGATGGCAGGTTATGGTTCAACAAAATACAAAGCATTTTAGAAAAGTGAATTACTTAAAAAGGCCAACGGATGGGGTAGAAAGAGATAGTCAAATTAAAAAAGCCCTGGAAGAACATACTGTATATTTGGCCTTTTATAAGCAGGGGGCAAGGTTTCACTTAGGAGCATATTAGCCTGTCCTCCCTGAGACCAGCCGGCTAGTGTCAGTTGATGTTTAATGGTGACTTCTATGGCTTTATGACATCCAGAGGCATGACACACTGCACAACACTGCAATCAATGCATGTTTCTCATTTTGGAGGGAAAAAACTATCTCAGAGAAAGAGGTTACATAACAAAGAGATGCAAGAAGGCTATCAGCAACTAATGATTACTTATGAACTGTCTTGTCTACAATCCTTCAACATCGGGACACGGTCATTCCCACATTCTTATTATTATTATTTTTTTACAGTAGTTAGTTATAGTCCTGCTTGTAATAATCTGGCATAACGTGTTTGTACTTAGCTGTGCTGATGACAACTGTGAATGATTTATCTGACTTTGGGAAAACGTGTGATTGCTAATGTCCGTTCACTGTTATTGCAGGCCCCAAACGTATCACTTTATGACCAGTCGAATGGGAATGTTTTCATATGTCCGCCTTCATCTGAATGGAAGAATTGTCTCTGAAATGGGGAAGCTAAGAATTATACTGTATGACATATTTCCATCACATCTTGGCTTAAATGAGAATGTACTCAGTACAGTACAAGAACTTGTAATTGCTCAAATGTTCCACATAGGGGCCAATATAATAATGGTAACCAGTGACGTTCACCCATGGCAAAGCTCAAAAGCTTTTTGCAGGTTTTTTTTATGTCATCGTCAAAGCGAAGCAGGGGGACACAATGGTGACATAACGAGATCCCCGTTCATCTAGCATTATAAAAACACAACATCAAATGTCAGTCAATTCTAAACCATATCAATAGCTGGCACCAGGGACTTACTAATAACAGACTCAAGTCATACTTTACCAGACGAAAGGCAACAAAAGTCTCCCAGTCAAACTATGTCCGTTGACAGTCCATACAACAGGCCCACAACGTTTTAAATGCAGAGTACAATTAGTCACGCATCGTCTGCTCTGGCACAGAAACCATACTGTAGAAACAGACTGTAAACAACATCACATTTCACAGCACTTGTGGTTATGGTTTAAGATCTGAAGACTCCTATACAGCTTGCCAGTTACAGCTACTCTGTGGCTGCAGCTGACCTTAAGGTCAGGCCTACTGTACGCTCCACGTGTGACAGACACGTCCTGCTTCCAGCTGACATGACACATTTGGCTGGCGGTGGCGACGTTGTGTCATTGTCACTCAGGAAACCTCTGGCTGGGGACAAATGACCTCGTCCACCTAATAAAAGACAGCTGTAAGCGCCGACATCATGTCAAGACTGGAGCAAAAAGAAATGGCGAAATCAAGAGAGAAATATCACTGGAGTCAGCATGAGCTTTTTAAATCATCCCATGATTAGCAGCTGAAGACAGGTGTTAAGTTAATGTGTATGTAGGGTTGTGTTGGCTTCCACAAAAGCTACCTGTCACTATGGCCGGATTTATGTTCAGTGCTCCTAAGTTGCGCAATACATGATTTAAACAAAAGTTTTAAGTTAGGATGCTAATGGAATTATGATCATCTTTTGTAACGCAACCTGCTTTAAGGTGTAGGAGTACCAATATCACATGGCAGACCTCGCCAGACCAATCCTCGCCAAAGATCAGTTTAGAGCTCACGATCAATAAATCTCACCGCAGCCTAGAACTTCAGGGCCAAACACCAGGGGGATCGATGTCTTCTGAACCTCTCCATTAGGAAATACTTGGATTTCTCTCCCTCTAAAATCAGTCATTCTCACAGTCATGGATCTGGGTCAGTTTCCTTCACCCCGTGGATAGCATCTCCATTTCACCACCTCTTCTCTGTTTACCTGGCTGTTCATAACTGCTCTTACCTAACCTGCACTTTAAGGTTATGAAAACATAACAGCTAAAAGAAGGCAGAGAAGTGCGTCATGTTCCCCGTTTATAGACCCGTCATCACACCAGGGGCTCTGGACCAGGATGTGCCTCCTGCGCGGAGGAGAGCTGGGGTGTTTTTCCACCTGAGGGGGACTGGGGTCTATTTTAAAAACACTCGTTTCCCACACGGCTCTGTGAAGTGCAGTGGGTTGGAGAGCGTAGATAGAAGAAAGCACTGGAAGGTGTCCATGGAGAAGGTTTCATCTGTGAACCTTTGCCACTTAGCAGTAAAAACTCTCCAGGTGACTGACTGGGTTTAAGTCTCAGAGAGTGAACCAAAGGCCTGTAGAGTGAAGCAAAAGCCTGAAGGTTAGCAGCCTGCTAACACCTACTTTGTCAAAATGGAGTGACTGATAGAGGGCGAATAGGGCCTGTATTCAATCAACATGGACAACCTGCTCAAACTTCTGGGTGTCCAAAAAACATACATATTCACATGGTATCAACATAGCAACAGTGTTATTACAGTGCAGGTACGCAATGTTACATAATACTTGCTGTACAGTACTGTTATACCTCTTTGTGCCAAGCACAATAAACAGATCACTTCCTCCTACAGTGCCTGAGGTGACATAAAACCATCAGGTATGTGATTAGTAGCCATTTTAACAGTAACTACGTCCGGGCACTTAGTCTGCTGAGTAATTTACAAGGAGTAAATATTGAGAGCTCATTTCAGTACATTGTCCCCTCTGGGCTCATCAGTAGCTCTGACTGCTCCTGTCGTTCTTGTTCATTACCTTTCATGCACCATTTCTTATGATTTAATTACCATTTAGGTGCATAGTTACCAACTATTTACATGGTTGAAAAAGGTATTGCAAAAGGGTGCAATACCAAAAAAAACTTTGACTTTAACAGGCTTTTCAATGTCCTTTCAGCAATGATGATGTTGCCTAGCTCTAGCTTATACTGCAATTAAGCTTTTACATAATTCCCTCATAAGTGGAAGATGCGTTTGCAGCAAGCTGAATCGTCTGCTTCTGATGAGCAATTTGTCATGTTTAAATGTGCTTTTTATACATGATACAGGGCACTTGAGAAAGTCCCTTTTTCTAATCTAAAACAGTCCTCCTACGGGAGTATTAGACTAGACAAAGCCAGCCCATGGCCTCACTACATTTTCCTCTCCTCATTCCCACTTTACTCCAGCTACCAAGCCCTCCTCTTCCTTCTCTTCTTCAAGTCTTCGGCGAAGAGGAGACAGTAGACGTAACCAATCTGTGACTTTCAGTAAATGGATTAAAGTCAGAGACAGACATGGTGTCTTCAATCTGACACACGTTGTTGATAGATGTCAATTTAAGATGATTGGTTAATGATTTTTGTGATGTTTCCTTTTTTGTGGTTTGCATGTTTCAACACAATACATCTGTTTGTCACGCCCTGATTTGTTTCACCTGTTCCTGTGATTGTCTCCACCTCCTCCAGGTGTGGCTCATTTTCCCCAGTGTATTTATCCCTGTGTTTCCTGTCTCTCTATGCCAGTTTGTGTTGTATGTTTAAGTCAAGTCAACCAGTGTGTTTTTTCCGGACTCCTTTTGCTATTCTCCTTTTTCTAGTCCTCACAGTTTTGACCCTTGCCTGTTTCTGGACTTTGTACCCGCCTGCCTGACCATTCTGCCTGCCTTGACCACGAGCCTGTCTGCCTTGACCACGAGCCTGTCTGCCACTCTGTACCTCCTGGAATCTGATCTGGTTTTGACCTTTTGCCACGACCATTCTCTTGCCTACCCCTTTGGATTAATAAACATTTTAAGACTCCAACCATCTGCCTCCTGTGTCTGCATCTGGGTCTCGCCTCGTGCCATGGTACTGTTCTCTTACTGTGGAGTAAATCTACGTCAAACCCTTCAGCAAAGGGGCCTCACCGTCTGGATTTGAACTTTTTTTTCTTAGAAATCGAGCAGAAAATCTACCTAAGGATTTGAAGACATCTGCCACGTCTACTCCCGCTCTCCCTCCCCGGTGCTTGACGTTGCCGGGCTACTAACCACCGGTCCTGGCAACCCATCTTTACAAACACCTGGCAACCTTCATTACGCACACCCGCGCCTCATCATTAGGCACACCTGGACTCATCATTTCCCTGATTACTCCCTCTTTATTTAGCCCTCCCTTGTCATCCATACTTAAGTGTTATTGGTTTTTCTCTCACGTGCAGTACGCGTCCCAGGTTTGTTCTTTTGTATCTGTTCAGTGTTAAAACTCACCTTCTGCACCTGCTTTCTGACTCCCTGCATATAAGTTACATAATAACACCTCGCAATATGGAAGCAGCAGAAGATTCAACTCTCTTCCAGATGGTTAATGAACAAGGGCATCTCCTCCATCAACACCATGACCAGCTGGCGAAACTGGGTATGGCAATGGAGGAGGTCCTCTGTGGTCTCCACTGCCTTGACACCACCAGCAAGGTTCTCCATACCCCTATCAGAGGGCCTCCTACCACGGGTCGTACAAGTGAGCCAGTCCCCCATCCTACCCAGCCGTCCCCCCAGGTCAGAGCGGCCCAACTGTCCCTTCCGGAGAAATATGATGGTACTCCATCAAAATCCCGCGGCTTACTACTCCAGTGCTCCCTCTAGTTTGTCTATCAGATGGGAGCTCCCATCACCAAGAGGTCCAAGGTTGCCACGGTCATTTCCTTGCTGACCGGATGGGTGTTGGTGTGGGATACGACCATCTGGGAGGGAGGAGAGGAGGAGCTGGATTCGTAAGAGGTTCATGGCCTTGTTCAGTGCAGTCTTCGACTATCCTCCAGAGGGCAAGAGGGAGGTGAGCGACTTTTCCAGCTCTGGCAAGGTGCCCAGACCGGCAGGATGCCAAGAGCCTCACCTTTCACCTGTGGCAGCTTCCAGCAGATGGAATGAGCCGGCGCTCCGCATCTCTATTCTGTAGTGGTCTGCGCGAGGAGGTCCAGACAGACTTGGCATGTCGGGATGACAACATATCCTTGGACACTCACCTCGATGGCCATCCATCTGGATGACTTTGTTCGGGTGCCCAGATGTCCACCCCGCCACTCACCTCCATCCTTTGCCTGTCCTGAGGCAGAGGCTGAACCCAAGGAGTTAGGGGCCACACATCTCTCCGTGGCAGAGCGGCGTTGCCAGAGACAGCTTGGGCTTTGTCCCTATTGCGGCCAGGAGGGGAACCCGCTAGAGCAGAGGGGCGGCCCCATGATCTTCCGTCTCCCAGGGTTGACGTGAATATTCCATTATTATCGTTATCCTGCCAAACCCTTTCTGGTTCCTAATTCACTGGCTGGCTGTCCCTCAAGTGCTATCTATACAGCTCTAGTGGACTCCAGTGCTGCTGGGAACTTCATCAACCAGGCCCTCGCCTCCTCCTTGAACTTAAACTCATAACCGCTCTCCTCTTCTCCTTTTCCTGTCCAAGCCCTAGATACACGACCATTGGGATCCGGCACAATTATGCACATCACTGCACCACTCATCCTCACCGTGGGACCCACGCACCAGGAAAGTCTTCCCTTATTCATCACCACCGCACCCGTACGTACACAAGTGTCGTGTCTTTGGCTATGCCGGATTAAGTGATATAACATGCTATTCTATCAAATAATTTATCCGTAATTAATATCACCTGATTGAGCTAATCATGTAAATGTAATTACCTAGAGAGTCGGGCACCACGAAATAATATTTCTAGAGCTGTTATCTTCCGAATAAACTCTTAAAGACCTAGTAATATTTTACATCAGTAGCAGTCAATATTAATCCTCATCTTAATTCAGTCTCATCTGAAAGTTGTAAATTCACAAACCCTTGCTAATAATTTGAATCAGCAATACAAAATTGGGTTTAATTATTTATTTACTAAATATCTAACTAATCACACAGAACTACACATAATTAAATCATAACTTGATTACAAATGACGTCATAAAGGAAAACATCCCAAGCGGGCGGTACAGATATGACAGCTTGTTACACAAAGGAAAAGGGCTGGGCTTGAGTGAAAGAGCGGGAAGACTGAGGGACACAGGGAGAAGCTGTGCTATCGTAAATACAGTATCTGATGCATTCTAAATTACCGCCCATTTGGAAAAGGAAAATGCAATAAATATTTACTCTGAGCTGCGCTTCGGTAGGTTGGTAGTAGATGGAAGGTTGTGTTGCCAAACCGAGTCCTTTGAAGAATGTCTCTGGTTGTCAGTTGAATACGTTGTAGTAACGTCATTGGGTGATAGACGGGATACTCTGTCTGTTCCTTCCTAACCCTCGTTGCATCTGCTGTTGCTAACTCAACGGCTAGGAGGTATCACTTCTGTAGTGAATAAGAGTTCAAAGTTCATACCATACGCAACCAAGCTCACGCTGATGTTGGCTTCGTTCTGTAGTTATTATCTGAACCATTCTGACATTGGACCGTCGTCCTCACATCATTGGAACAGGAGGTTCTATTGTCATCAAGGGCTTATATAGGAAGGGAGAGGAGGGCGTGTTTGAAAAGTTTAATGGCCCATGTCCCTTCACAGGGGCGGGCCTCTGATTGAGCAGAGCCCTTGTCTTATGAAAACCCAAATCTCACATTTTAGAAGCTAAAATCACATTTCATCCCATCAGGAATAATTTCATATTCAAACATTTACATTGAACAACAATTCCATGTGAATCCGATAGCTCTGATGTGTAGACTTTCCACTGTAGAGTTTATGTCATCTTATCATTGATGAGAATGTCTCAGATGACAACCGATCTGACATCATATTCATTAAGTACCACCGCATATGTTCCATTTGTCGGATTACCAGAATAGAGTTAATTTCCCCCCACCTTCTGACGTTCCCAGAATCTCTATGTTAACCAAGGGTTTTGCAAATGTAACCTCATTAGGGTAGAGAGAGGAAAAAGGGGGGAAGAGGTATTTATGACTGTCATAAACCTACTCCCCAGGCCAACGTCATGGCACAAGGTAATCCTTGGCCTTCTGTGGACCCAACGTCACAACCCCACCATCTCATGGTCGAGGATGAAAATAACCACCTGGGGACCGGGATGTTGGAGGACCTGCTTCCCTCTTCCATGCCAGTTGAGAGTCCTGTATGTGCCCATCAATCGGACCTCCTGTATCGTTGGAAAGTAGATGTGGACATCTGTCAGGCTCTGCAGAGGGAACCTGCTCCTGCCACCTGCCCTCTAGAATGCATCTACGTCCCAACGGGGGTGAGAGAGTGGTTGTTGACCTGGGCACATATATCTTTCGCCACTGGACATCCAGGTATCACCCGCACCATCCAATCCTTCTCTGAGAAGTACTGGTGGCCCACCATGCCACTAGGTCTCTCCAGAGATGTTTGTAGTTGTTGAACGCTGTCGAACGCCGAAAGCTGAACTAAAGACTGTTTAAAAGCAGTGTTGAAAAAATCATATTTGATAGACTGTTTAAAAGCAGCGTTTTTATATGACAGTGTTTTTATATACTTTTATTTTATTTTGAATCCTGCGGCTCTGTTGGGCTAAATTGTTGTGAGCGCTGCTATCGGTCCCTGGATCAGGCCAGATTCCGTATAGGGGGAGAGAAGGCGAAAGCCCAGCTAGCCTAGCTGGCTTGGCGGCCTCAGGTGGAGGCCGCTATTGAACGTTTCCAGTGTTGCAGGAGCTGTGTTTACTTTGCTTCGGGACAATCTGGACCACGCTTACTTTCAATGTTGCAACCTACATATGCTACTGGGGAACCCACGCCCACCTACTTTTCTTATCTTCCACCCCAGTAGCTGGACGCCGCTCTGGTCTGGTGGAGGTTTCGCCGCTGTGTTGGCTCTCCACAGCCGACTGGCCGGTGCTAGGCAGGGTTTTATCCCCGAAGGGGTCGCCCCCTTCCCTGGAGAACATAGCTGTTCTCGACCCAACCAACCAGCCATGGGGCCGCTGTGGAAGTTGAAGAAGGTGTCCTCTGGAAACGGGGGTCTCCATGGAGATGTTGAGCCCGGAACTCACACAGACCAAAAACAGCTTTGCCTCCCTGGATCCAGAGGTTCCGGCGCCTTGGTCCTTGGTGACTTCCCAATCAAGATCGGATCCAGAGGTACCTGCATCTTCGTTCCCGGTTCTCGGTAAATCTAGAATCGGCTTCCTATTTCGCAACAAAGCATCCTTCACTCATGCTGCTAAACATACCCTCGTAAAACTGACCATCCTACCGATCCTCGACTTTGGCGATGTCATTTACAAAATAGCCCCCAACACTCAACAAATTGGATGCAGTCTATCACAGTGCCATCCGTTTTGTAACCAAAGCCCCATATACTACCCACCACTGTGACCTGTACACTCTCGTTGGCTGGCCCTCGCTTCATACTTGGCGCCAAACCCACTGGCTTTAGGTCATCTACAAGTCTTTGATAGGTAAGGCCCCGCCTTATCTCAGCTCACTGGTCACCATAGCAGCACCCACCCGTAGCACGCGCTCCAGCAGGTATATCTCTCTAGACACCCCCAAAGCCAATTCCTCCTTTGGCTGCCTGTCCTTCCATTTCTCTGCTGCCAATGACTGGAATGAATTGCAAAAATCACTGAAGCTGGAGACTCGTTCAACTTTGTCTCCTAAACTATGTTATTTTCTCAAACTCAGAACCATAAACAAATCCTTATATCAACAGGCATATATCAATTCCACCTCCTTGACAAGATCACAGAGACACATTGACTGGCACACAGACATTGTGGAGCCAAGAGATACATGCTTGACCTCTCCCCTCTCTGCGGCCCAAATAACTTAGTCTTGACAGAGACCAGATAACTGCAAACCCCGCCACAGTATTGTACAAAAATAAACATTCTGATGAGAAGTAACTTACAAACATATGATGAATATACAGTGCCTTGCGAAAGTATTCGGCCCCCTTGAACTTTGCGACCTTTTGTCACATTTCAGGCTTCAAACATAAAGATATAAAACTGTATTTTTTTGTGAAGAATCAACAACAAGTGGGACACAATCATGAAGTTGAACGACATTTATTGGATATTTCAAACTTTTGTAACAAATCAAAAACTTAAAAATTGGGCGTGCAAAATTATTCATCCCCCTTAAGTTAATACTTTGTAGCGCCACCTTTTGCTGCGATTACAGCTGTAAGTCGCTTGGGGTATGTCTCTATCAGTTTTGCACATCGAGAGACTGAAATTTTTTCCCATTCCTCCTTGCAAAACAGCTCGAGCTCAGTGAGGTTGTATGGAGAGCATTTGTGAACAGCAGTTTTCAGTTCTTTCCACAGATTCTCGATTGGATTCAGGTCTGGACTTTGACTTGGCCATTCTAACGCCTGGATATGTTTATTTTTGAACCATTCCATTGTAGAATTTGCTTTATGTTTTGGATCATTGTCTTATTGGAAGACAAATCTCCGTCCCAGTCTCAGGTCTTTTGCAGACTCCATCAGATTTTCTTCCAGAATGGTCCTGTATTTGGCTCCATCCATCTTCCCATCAATTTTAACCATCTTGCCTGTCCCTGCTGAAGAAAAGCAGGCCCAAACCATGATGCTGCCACCACCATGTTTGACAGTGGGCATGGTGTGTTCAGGGTGATGAGCTGTGTTGCTTTTACGCCAAACATAACGTTTTGCATTGTTGCCAAAAAGTTCAATTTTGGTTTCATCTGACCAGAGCACCTTCTTCCACATGTTTGGTGTGTCTCCCAGGTGGCTTGTGGCAAACTTTAAACAACACTTTTATGGATATCTTTAAGAAATGGCTTTCTTCTTGCCACTCTTCCAGAAAGGCCAGATTTGTGCAATATACGACGGATTGTTGTCCTATGGACAGAGTCTCCCACCTCAGCTGTAGATCTCTGCAGTTCATCCAGAGTGATCATGGGCCTCTTGGCTGCATCTCTGATCAGTCTTCTCCTTGTATGAGCTGAAAGTTTAGAGGGACGGCCAGGTCTTGGTAGATTTGCAGTGGTCTGATACTCCTTCCATTTCAATATTATCGCTTGCACAGTGCTCCTTGGGATGTTTAAAGCCTGGGAAATCTTTTTGTATCCAAATCCGGCTTTAAACTTCTTCACAACAGTATCTCGGACCTGCTTGGTGTGTTCCTTGTTCTTCATGATGCTCTCTGCGGTTTTAACGGACCTCTGAGACTATCACAGTGCAGGTGCATTTATACGGATACTTGATTACACACAGGTGGATTGTATTTATCATCATTAGTCATTTAGGTCAACATTGGATCATTCAGAGATCCTCACTGAACTTCTGGAGAGAGTTTGCTGCACTGAGGGTAAAGGGGCTGAATAATTTTGCTCGCCCAATTTTTCAGTTTTTGATTTGTTAAAAAAGTTTGAAATATCCAATAAATGTCGTTCCACTTCATGATTGTGTCCCACTTGTTGTTGATTCTTCACAAAAAAATACAGTTTTATATCTTTATGTTTGAAGCCTGAAATGTGGCAAAAGGTCGCAAAGTTCAAGGGGGCCGAATACTTTCGCAAGGCACTGTATATTCTTCCCATTCTTGTTTTGTCACATAAACTGAAGTTAGGCGATCTAATAGAATTTTAGAAACCAGGAAATGGCAGAGAGCGATTTCTGCAGAGTGCATCTTTAACATTTCAGAATATGGATTAATGATGAAAATAACTGATTGAACCAACGTTGTTTCCACGCCATTTCAACCAAAAAATTAAATGTGATGACGTTGAATTAATGTGGAACACTGATTGGATTCGAAAAAAGTTATTTAATATTTTTTGCACCCAACCTTTAACCTTAATCCAATGACATGGCTAAATGTTTTGATTTCACATCAGTTGACAACTCAACCAAATGTAAATCAAAACTAGACGTTGAACTGACGTTTGTGCCTAGTAGGAAGGGTTCCAATCACAAGCGAAAACATTTATATGAAAGTACACACTGGTACGACATAATTTATTTAAATGCCAGACGAAACTGTAAATAAAGTGTGGTAGCCCTAACCATAATATAACCATTGTCTCATAACTGTCTGAAGATGACAACAAACCAAGACAAATTACCGCCGTCCCAGGAGTTCCTTGGCTAGGACAGTCCCTCCTCCGGGGTTAGGGTTAGGAGAGACAGACTCAGTCCTGGTGCCAAACCACAGGTCCCCGGCACACCGTCTCGCCAGGGAGCCTGGTGATTGATCCTGGAAGGGATGAGCTAGCATTCTAATTGGTGGATAGTACCGCGCCAGGCCAGACAACAGCAACGATGGGGGACGGACACACATGGAGTATTTAGGACCACACGGTGACAAACAGACTGGAAAGTAATAATGCTAGCAGCACAACACCTTGGAGATGCAGCCCAGTGCGGACAGTGGAAAGATGACTTCAGAGGGCTGAGTTCCACTAAGCCAGCCAGCACTGGAAGTGCTGGCTGGCTTAGTGGAACTCAGCTAAGTACTTCTATATGAGGATAGCTCTCCCTGAAAAGTCATCAGGATTACACCTCCAACTGGGTGTCATTGGCATAGTCTCTGCTACAGTTCTGCTCTCTCATCCTTACTGTAGATCAGGCCTGGGCAATTATTTTCCATGGAGGGCCACATTAGAATATATTTTTGCCATCGCGGGACAGAATCATATTACAGGATTATACATCAGGTGTATGACTGTTGACAGATATATCTACTGTAAATCACATCCAGATATGCTACTTATTTTACTGTTTTAACATGCACAGAAATAAACCACGTCCATGTTCTCCTTTGGTAGGAATTTTCATTATTTAACATGCAATGAACTACATGGAGGGAAAAGTACACTGTGCATTCAGCACCACGGACAGAACTCTTGTTAACGGGTATGCACAAAAACACAAGAAAAGAGAGAGAGCTCAACATTACATTTAAATTACTCAAATAAGTGTGAGGAGTGAAGTCTCTGAGGGGCATTGACTAGAGCAGTGAAGTCAGGTATAGTTTCTGACGTCGCTATGCGCAGGATTGCTGAGAGGTGAGAGTCAGTAAGAGATGATCTGTGCATTGACTTGTTATATTTCATCACTGAAAATGTCTGTTCACATACATAGGCTGACCCAAACAGTACAAACATCTTCTGAGCAGAACTCCTAATCTTTGAAAAGTTTTGTTAATCGAGATATGCATAGAACCTTGTCAGTGACATTGTTTTGAATAGTTCTCCAATCACTGCATCAGACTGAATATCGATAAGCTCAAGTTGCAGGTCAGTGGGAGAGTTATCCACATTGAAGGTGAAAGGAGAGGAAACCAACAGCGTGTAATTTTCCAACACTTTGAAATCCTCAAAACGATGAGAAAACTCACTATTCAAAGCACGCAGCAGCGATGTATACTTCTCCCGCTGGTCATCTGATAGGGAACAGACTAGTAATGTCATCTGATAGGGAACAGACTAGTAGTGTCGGAAGGTGGGTGAGATTGTTGTCATCTGATAGGGGACAACTGGTAGTGTTGGAAGGTGGGTGAGATTGTTGTCATCTGATAGGGAACAGACTAGTAGTGTAGGAAGGTGGGTGAGATTGTTGTCATCTGATAGGGAACAGACTGGTAGTGTCGGAAGGTGGGTGAGATTGTTGTCATCTGATAGGGAACAGACTAGTAGTGTCGGAAGGTGGGTGAGATTGTTGTCATCTGATAGGGGACAACTGGTAGTGTTGGAAGGTGGGTGAGATTGTTGTCATCTGATAGGGAACAGACTAGTAGTGTAGGAAGGTGGGTGAGATTGTTGTCATCTGATAGGGAACAGACTGGTAGTGTCGGAAGGTGGGTGAGATTGTTGTCATCTGATAGGGAACAGACTAGTAGTGTCGGAAGGTGGGTGAGATTGTTGTCATCTGATAGGGAACAGACTAGTAGTGTCGGACGGTGGGTGAGATTGTTGTCATCTGATAGGGGACAACTGGTAGTGTTGGAAGGTGGGTGAGATTGTTGTCATCTGATAGGGAACAGACTAGTAGTGTTGGAAGGTGGGTGAGATTGTTGTCATCTGATAGGGAACAGACTAGTAGTGTTGGAAGGTGGGTGAGATTGTTGTCATCTGATAGGGGACAGACTAGTAGTGTCGGAAGGTAGGTGAGATTGTTGTCATCTGATAGGGAACAGACTAGTAGTGTAGGAAGGTGGGTGAGATTGTTGTCATCTGATAGGGAACAGACTGGTAGTGTCGGAAGGTGGGTGAGATTGTTGTCATCTGATAGGGAACAGACTAGTAGTGTTGGAAGGTGGGTGAGATTGTTGTCATCTGATAGGGGACAACTGGTAGTGTTGGAAGGTGGGTGAGATTGTTGTCATCTGATAGGGGACAACTGGTAGTGTTGGAAGGTGGGTGAGATTGTTGTCATCTGATAGGGGACAGACTGGTAGTGTAGGAAGGTGGGTGAGATTGTTGTCATCTGATAGGGAACAGACTAGTAGTGTTGGAAGGTGGGTGAGATTGTTGTCATCTGATAGGGAACAGACTAGTAGTGTTGGAAGGTGGGTGAGATTGTTGTCATCTGATAGGGAACAGACTAGTAGTGTTGGAAGGTGGGTGAGATTGTTGTCATCTGATAGGGGACAACTGGTAGTGTTGGAAGGTGGGTGAGATTGTTGTCATCTGATAGGGGACAACTGGTAGTGTAGGAAGGTGGGTGAGATTGTTGTCATCTGATAGGGAACAGACTTGTAGTGTTGGAAGGTGGGTGAGATTGTTGTCATCTGATGTGCAAAAAGGCCCTTCCCTTGTAGTTTGGAATTCAGTTAATTCATGAGGGCCATGATGTCCACGTTGATGACACAAACAGCCAACCATTCTTTATCTTGCAGTTGAGGGAAACCCACAAATTGTCCATTAATTTGCAAAAAATCTACAACTCCATGTCCCACACCTTTTTAAGCATCTTCCCCAAACTCAGCCATCTCACGTTTTTGTGGTAGGGGAGATCTGCATGACCCGACTCTGTCTCTTCCAACAGTGAGACAAACTGGTTTAAAGATATTGCTCTTATGAAGTTTACCACTTTAGTGACTGTATCCACAACATGGCTCATTTTCAGAACACATATACAGAGCACCTCCTGGTGAATAATGCAATGCAGGAAAATTATTTTCTGATCTGGGTTCAGCTCAGCTACTTGATTTTGTCTCCTTTTCAAAAGGGGGGCACCCGTCAACAGTCACACGGGATAACTTTCAAAACTCAGTCCCAGCTTTGCCACACACTTATTAAACTCCTCCAATAAATCTTTCCCTGTGGTTGTGCTCTTCGTTGACTCCACTGAAGCAAGTTCCTCTGTAATTTCAAAGTCTGGGGTTTTGCCGTGTCACATGCATCACTGCTCTCATCCAGGGCCAAGGAGAATTAGGTGAATCCTGTACCTTGTCTTTCAACTGTTGTTCCATATTTTCTGCGATGTCCTCAACACGCCGTGTCACTGTTCGTCTTGACAGGGAAACATTTTCAAACAGCTCTTTCTTGTCGGGGCAAAGTATTGCTGCAGAGTCAATTAAACATTCTTTAATGAATTCACCCTCAGCGAATGGGGTGAGTACATAGCAATTTAGCAATTTTGTGGGACAGTAAATAGCTATCTCTTGCAATCTCATTGTTTGCTGAATGCAGTTTTGTGAAAAGTCCATGCTGCTTTTGCAACTAAGAAAGCAACTCTTTCGATGCACTTGCCCTCTGCCCAGAAGACATATTCCTATATTTCTCTGCATGCTTCATCTAGTGTCGGGACAAGTTGTAGTCTTTCAAGACAACGATGCTCTCTTTGCACACTAAACACACAGCCTCCCCTGATACCTCAATAAAAACATATTTCAATGTCCACTCTCGCTGGAACACCCGACATTCATTATCTACTTTCCTTTTCTTTGAAATCTTTGAAGAACTCCTTTTTGCGCAATTTCTAGCTAGCTACTATTTGTAACTGTGACGTGTGTGTCAGTCACTGTCTGTCCTCGTGCAGTTGTTATTTATATGTACCTTCAAAATGAATGTCCAAACAAGCAGTGGGAGTAAATTCATTACACAAAGGCGAGTACTCATTGGGCTTTTCATTTGTGTAACAAATACGATTTTCAAAACTTTACTATCACAAAATATTTATGTGATCTGAGCATGATTCTGCTGGCCGTATTGAATCAGGTCGTGGGCTGCATACGGCCCCCGGGCCAGCCTTTGCCCAGGGCTGCTGTATATCATACCTTATTTGCACTCTGTCGCCAATAAGACTTAAATACATTACGACAACGCTGCATGGCAAATAATTGTGCAGAAGTACCAGAGATAGCCCAAAATAGAAATGACAGAAAGAAATGACAGAAATATTGCTATACAGTGGGGCAAAAAAGTATTTAGTCAGCCACCAATTGTGCAAGTTCTCCCACTTAAAAAGATGAGAGAGGCCTGTAATTTTCATCATAGGTACACTTCAACTATGACAGACAAAATGAGAAAAAAAATCAGAAAATCACATTGTAGGATTTTTAATTCATTTATTTGCAAATTATGGCAGAAAATAAGTATTTGGTCACCTACAAACAAGCACGATTTCTGGCTCTCACAGACCTGTAACTTCTTCTTTAAGAGGCTCCTCTGTCCTCCACTCGTTATCTGTATTAATGGCACCTGTTTGAACTTGTTATCAGTATAAAAGACACCTGTCCACAACCTCAAACAGTCACATTCCAAACTCCAATAATGGCCAAGACCAAAGAGCTGTCAAAGGACACCAGAAACAAAATTGTAGACCTACACCAGGCTGGGAAGACTGAATATGCAATAGGTAAGCAGCTTGGTTTGAAGAAATCAACTGTGGGAGCAATTATTAGGAAATGGAAGACATACAAGACCACTGATAATCTCCCTCGATCTGGGGCTCCACGCAAGATCTCACCCCGTGGGGTCAAAATGATCACAAGAACGGTGAGCAAAAATCCCAGAACCACACGGGGGAACCTAGTGAATGACCTGCAGAGAGCTGGGACCAAAGTAACAAAGCCTACCATCAGTAACACACTACGCCGCCAGGGACTCAAATCCTGCAGTGCCAGACGTGTCCAGGCCCGTCTGAAGTTTGCTAGATGGCATTTGGATGATCCAGAAGAAGATTGGGAGAATGTCATATGGTCAGATGAAACCAAAATATAACTTTTTGGTAAAAACTCAACTCGTCATGTTTGGAGGACAAAGAATGCTGAGTTGCATCCAAAGAACACCATACCTACTGTGAAGCATGGGGGTGGAAACATCATGCTTTGAGGCTGTTTTTCTGCAAAGGGACCAGGACGACTGATCCGTGTAAAGGAAATAATGAATGGGGCCATGTATCGTGAGATTTTGAGTGAAAACCTCCTTCCATCAGCAAGGGCATTGAAGATGAAACGTGGCTGGGTCTTTCAGCATGACAATGATCCCAAACACACCGCCCGGGCAACGAAGGAGTGGCTTCGTAAGAAGCATTTCAAGGTCCTGGAGTGGCCTAGCCAGTCTCCAGATCTCAACCTCATAGAAAATCTTTGGAGGGAGTTGAAAGTCCGTGTTGCCCAGCAACAGCCCCAAAACATCACTGCTCTAGAGGAGATCTGCATGGAGGAATGGGCCAAAATAGCAGCAACAGTGTGTGAAAACCTTGTGAAGACTTACAGAAAACATTTGACCTCTGTCATTGCCAACAAAGGGTATAAAACAAAGTATTAAGATAAACTTTTGTTATTTACCAAATACTTATTTTCCACCATAATTTGCAAATAAATTCATTAAAGATCCTACAATGTGATTTTCTGGATTTTTTTTCTAATTTTGTCTGTCATAGTTGAAGTGTAATTATGATGAAAATTACAGGCCTCTCTCATCTTTTTAAGTGGGAGAACTTGCACAATTGGTGGCTGACTAAATACTTTTTTGCCCCACTGTATGTCATTGATACGGTTGATAATTCTGCCTCAGACTGGAAACAAACCAAGTGGACAAGTCAATAGTATCTTCATTTGTGGGAAAAGGGACATTTGGTGTATTCTCTTCCCCTGTATGGTGAGTTCACCCATTTCACCGTCAGTAAGGGCTAACTGCCTCTACCACAAGGATGTCTGGCTTACCACAGCAACCCATCTTTGGGATAACTGTAGCATAACATTGATGGGCCTCACCACATCCATGTGTCTTTGGGATAACTGTAGCATAACATTGATGGGCCTCACCACATCAATGTGTCTTTGAGTGTATCAAACTCCAGTAGCAGAGCAGCTGAGGATCAACAAGATGAAATACGGTACCACAGAATCACCACTGGAACATCCTAAATTGGCCCTGTGTCTGACAGAGACTACTGTGGCTGTGTTTGGGTTCGTGGTTGAGATGGGCGATGATCTAATGTTGTGAGCTCAGAGAGAGAGACTGGAATGAACTTACTGCTGTCTCAGCCTCCCTCCGCTGCACTCTCTTCTTTGTCTCTTCTCCTCTCCTCTTAGTCACCTTTCCTCTCCTCTCCTTGCAGTCTTCTCTCCTCTCCTCTCAGTTCTCTCCTCTCCTTTCTCCTCTGCCTCCTTTCCTTTCCCTTCTTCTCCCCTCTCTTCTCAGTCTCCTCTGTCTCCGCTCCTCTCAGTTTCTTCTCCTGTCCTGACCTCTCCTTTGATCTCTTTTCTTCTCCTCTTCTTTTCTCCTACTCTCCTCCCCACAGTCGGCCTCAATGAAATTCCCTGCAGCCTCCCGTGAGGCCTACTCAAAGTCATCGGGAGAAGTTTGATGACCAGACCGCACTTTAAAACCCAGCAGACGAAGGGAGGATGATGCTCCTGTTGCAATTGAGGAGTGAAATACCACCCTCTTCAGCGAACGTCCTGATAAACGATCTGTCGACACACTGGGATCCTGGAAGCGTGCGGTGGACTGCTTGCCCGGGGGACTATTCCTAAAAAGAAACGCATACTTCCAGATCCCTCCAACGCCCTCGTAAAATAGGTCTCCTTCTTTCAGACACTCATTGATGGAGAGGTAGCGAGGCCAGTTGCCAGGTAACAGGAAGCCAGTTGCCAGGTAACAGGAAGCCAGTTTCCTGGTAAAGGGTATAAGTGTAACCCAAGAGCCATTGGGACCCCTGGCATAAAAATAAGATAATATAGGCCCTATTCAAATGTCTAGAAACGGAGAGGAAGAAATGGAACACGCTCGTAAATTTCCTGAACAGACTGGAAGATGGCGCAGAACCTCACAGAGAAAGACCTGAAGCACCGGGGGGAGAGAGTGGTTGAATCAGTCCAAACCACCTGTAAACAAGTTTTCTCCAACCCTCGAATCACAACAATGGACCGGTCTGCTGCCAAACCAGATCTTAAATGAGCCACACAGAAACAAGAGTTATTAGCAAGAGCCTGGGGAGGTAGAAACAGTGATTCCAAACAGTACTGAAATCATTAAGACTACTCTTGTTCCAAAAGGGTTCATTGGCTGACCTCATAGAAAAACCCTTTTTGGTTCCAGGTAGAACTCTTTACACAGAGGGTTCTAGATGGAACCCAAAAGTGTTCTACCTGGAACCAAAAAGGGTTCTTCAAAGGGTTCTCTATGGGGACAGCCGAATAATACTTTCCCCCTAAGAGTGTATATTAAACCTCTGAGACATGGTAGGGTCTGTAGTCCAAGGTTTGTAGACCTAGGTCTGTAGTCCATGGTCGGTAGTCCAAGAGAGGAATACATACAGTACATTCCAGGAACTCTACTTATACAGTATATCTTAAAGGTTGAGTATATCCTGTGAATATGCCTCAAAGGAACTAAAGATCGACAAAGCTCAAGCTGTAAAACTTTAGAGACTCAATCGTTACTCTGCTCTGAGACTCCAATAAAAATGTATTTTGACATGACTGTCTTACACACTGATAAGACTATATATATATATATATATATATATATATATATATATATATATATAATTGTGAGTTGAAGCAATTCCTTGTGAGAGCCTAACTTGCCTGGGGTTGAGGCCCCCGGAGGACGCCAGGAAATTAAACACCATCACTTGTCAGAATTTTTTCAATTTCTTCGAGGAGAAGGAATTCGTTTCCACAGTCATGTGTGCTGAAGAGAGCTTAATCTCAATGTGATGGACAATCATGGGAATGGTGCCTTTCAGGAAACAAACCCACTCAAACAAAGGTTTAATTCCACCATAGTGAGCAGCAATAGTAAATGACACAGGCAGACACAGGAAGTCACCTAAGTGGAGCGTTTGAAAAAGTAAAGTTAACTTGATTACTGCACACTAAGTGCAAGGATCGTAGCAAATTCTTAAATCCATCTTTATTATGTTTGTTCAACTTCGATGGCAGTGATAGAGAGTATAACTGAGAGCAACACCTTTCAGTCTAACTGCTGTTTGTTCGAAAAATGAAAGTGTGGAAAACCCTTATCTCCTCTCAGCTAGAATGTTCCTTCCGAGCCGGATATCATACAAACAACAGCCTTGTTCGAATTTGATAATTGAGACACTCTGGACCCCTCATGTGTGTCTCGTCTGAACACAAGACCTAAACCAGTTCAGACAGAAAACCAAAGAGCAGAGCATTAAAATACAGAAACCAGACATAATCCAACCTGTGGTATAATTACAATGATTCTCTGAACGCATCAGAGAGAGACGTCTGTCTGCCGTCATCATGTCACGATGCAGTAACCCCTCAACTATTTCAACCATCGCAGCTGTGAGCAATTATGAAAATGATATTTGATGTTTAGATTATTTCTACAGACAGAGCACTGCTAATCCTCTCCTGACTGTTCCAAGAACTGCTGCTCCAGTGGTCCGTCACAACCAAAACATGTTTGCTCCAAGAAAAGTCCCCGACCTCTCGACTCCCACGCTAAACGGGTGTAGAAACGAACCTCTGTGGACGCACCACATCTCCAAGAGGAAAAACTGAAGAAAAGATACAGTGGTAAAGTAGAGTAGTAAATGAACAACTTGATTCCCACTGTCAAAGAAGACCAACGCATCTGACATCTGACGTTTACAAGGCATCTGAAAGTCTTTACATGGTCTGAAAACAGAGTTAGCAGCAGTAATTGCAGTGTTACAGTACCTCATACATAACTAGTGTAATATAATTTTGCAGTTACCCCCGGAATAATGTCTATGTAATATGGTTGCATACCTTTGCACCCCAGTATCTCTACTTGCACATTCATCTTCTGCACATCTATCACTCCAGTGTTTAATTGCTCAATTGTAATTACTTCACCACTATGGCCTATTTATTGCCTTTACCTCCCTTATCTTACCTGATTTGCACACACTGTATTTAGACTTATCTATTGTGTGACTGTATACTTGTTTATTCCATGTGTAACTCTGTGTTGTTGTTTGTGTCGCACTGCTTTGCTTTATCTTGGCCAGGTTGAAGTTGTAAATGAGAACTTGTTCTCAACTGGCCTACCTGGTTAAATAAAGGTGAAATAAAAAATAAAATTAAAATAAATCTATGAGCGCTTGGCGTCTACATCACAACTATTATAGAGATACTCTAAGACCAGATCAGCAGTATAATGGCTATAAAACAAGTCTCAGTTCCAGGCACCATAAACGTGGTTATTGGAACCACCAGTGAAGTGTGGCACAGACCTTACATATGGCTCATGGCTATTAAATACATTATGCTCTTGATCATGAGTTTAAGGCATTAGACACACAGGGGATAAATAACTAGCAAAAATGCCATAAAGAGTAATTCCACCTGTTGTCTGTCTTTTGGATGGTGGCCAACAACAGACTTTGTGCTTTCAGTGTACATGATCTAAAGCAACAGTTCTCAATGCCAGTCCTGAAGCGTCTGCAGGTTTTGTTGAAGAAATGCATTCAAATCTATAAGTGCAACAACAATGCTTGTGACTTTGATGGCATCACCCGTAAACCTGGTTACTGTGCAACTGCATAGGCTTCCAGGTTGGATGGGCATTGTGTCAAGAAGCAGTGCGGCTTGGTTGGGTTGTGTTTCGGAGGACGCATGGCTCTCGACCTTCGCCTCTCCCGAGTCCGTACGGGAGTTGCAGCAATGAGACAAGACTGTAACTACCAATTGGAAACCACGAAATTGAGGAGAAAAAAGGGGTAAAAAAAAAACATTTAAAAAACTGCATAGGACCCTAAAAAGTTGTCAACAGTGTATGTTTGTGATGACTAGCACCCCTAAAGGCCTTATCAATGTGTGTGTTTGTGATGACGTCATAGAAATATAGAATTCTGAGAATCAAAGGTATGGATAGTCAGTTCACACTCCCCTAATCACACATGATCACTGCCTTTTCATTCCTCTTCTCACAGTGAAACATTCTAGAGACTCGACACATCACCTGACATACAGCTGTATTTAAGGAGAACAAAGCTGAGGGAACCTCCCTCCCCACTCTAAACAAACACCATATGTGTCTGTGGTGCTCACTGCTTTATCCAGCCCTGTAGCATAATGCAGTACCACCACCTCTAACTCACTCCCTCACTCACTTACACAACCAGGCCTCTTAAAGAACAAGTGTTTCATTTTCCAGAACAGGAAAATACATGTTTTGACATCAACACTGTGGTGTAGGGCTATGGTGTATTTTGGAGTGATATTTTGGTGACAACTTAATTATGAGGAATCAATCATCAACGTTCTCGGTAAAATCACACACACAACATTCTGTAAATGTAATCACTATTCCAGCTGTCTCACTTCCGAGGTGATTTCTCTACTCTTTTGAGGTGGCTGAAAAAGCTGTCATGTGTCTGCCCCATGTTTGACTGACAGAAATACTATACCAGGGTGCCTTTGCGCAAAGTCCTTTAAATACTAGAGTCCTATGAAACTTGATTACCTTAGACTCTGGAAAGAGAAACACTTCTATTTCAGTTTTATCAGAATGGAGAACTCACCTGTCCACTCAAGCTGTTCCAGCTTCACCACATTCACTAGCTAACTCAAGATATCCTCACTTATAGCCCATGCTCTGCTGTAGGAGTGGTTATGTTGTTAGATCATGCACATACTGTATAGTTCAGACCATATCACAGGTCCACCAGTTGAGTGTTTATATGGCTCTGAGGTCAGCATGGAGAGATGGCTGTAGCTGAAAAGGAAAGTCATTAAAGCACAAACCAGTTGTAGAGACCAGAAGTGGTTTTAACTAACTGAAATGAAGTGTGTCGATGAAACACAAAGATACTGTGTATAGTTTAACGCCGTAGTTCCCAGTCAGCTGATACAGAATGTATAGATCACAGGAGGCTGCTGAGGGGAGAACGGCTCATAATAATGACTGGAACAGAGCAAATGGAATGACATCAAACACATGGAAACCATGGAAACCATGTGTTTGATGTATTTGATACCATTCCACCTATTCCGCTCCCACCATTACCACAAGCCCGTTCTCCCAATTAAGGTGCCACCAACCTCCTGTGGTATAGATTATACTGCTATGTGACAATAGCCTCAGATACTCCACAATCTACTATCGCTACGGCAACACACTGCTTGCCAGCCTCCCAAATTAAAGGGAAGTATTTTGCATTGTTGCTTTTGTTGACACATGCCTGAAGTGAAAACACAGGCAAGGAAAAATCAGACTGGCCAGGCAGTCATCCATCTTTGTGATTTAACGCTAGCTGCTTGTTCGCCAAATACACAGGAATTCCTCTCTTTAAAAGACACAGAGAAGAGAGGAGACCAGATTCAAGGGGAGAGAGCTAATTTACGAGTTGAGTCATCATCCGCACAATATCAATCACTTCACAAGGGCTTTTTCTTAAATCCAGTTCAGCTCAGCTCAGCATGAGTCCTGCAGGACAATAAAAGGGAGGCATCTTTTCAATTAGCCTCTTCACAGGTAGTTGATGTTGACCTGACATCACAGAGGGTGTAGATGAGAAGACCTTCCAGAAAGGTACTTGAGTCTGCAGCAGAGTCAAATATCATTTTAGTCATTAGTCATATGCTCTTCTCCAGAGCAACGTACAGTAGTGAGTGCATACATGTTCATACTTTTCTGTGTACTGGTCCCCCATGGGACTCAAACCCACAACCCTGGCACTGAAAGCGCCATGCTCTACCAACTGAGCTACATAGGAGGGCAGAGTGAGACGCAGACCCTCACTGAGTGTTCCGATTGTTTACAAAGAGCCAGTGATGGGAGAGGAGGGGAGGTGGAGGGGGCATGTTTATGAGCTTCAGTTTCTCTGTGAGATTCCACAGGTCTGACTGCTGTTTCCGGGTCTCCCTCTTTCCCCTCAGCAGCATAGCGTGGTCGGGTAACAGGACGGGGGACAGCTTCAATATAGCAGTAAGGATCAGGGGCACATCATGGTCCTATTAGCCTGTGTCTGTGGTGAGCCCCGCACCACTTCCAACACAGCAGGGTCTTCATAGGGGAGAAATCTTATAGAATGACTATGGCCACTTTGATGGTAAACCCCAGTTCAGACTGAAAACAGGACATGCTTCCATATGGTCCATAACACCACAGGAATATTCTATCAGCCATTCCGCTGTTCTTTCACATGCTAACTAACGCTCAAGTTCTTCCATGTTTGCAAAGAAGACACCAGACCAGACTATGCATGTGTCCTCTCCCTTCCCTTTTATTGCCAACTGGGGATGTTGTATGTTAATAAATGGTTGGAAATAGCTGTACACTTTAACCATAAAAGTGTGCACAGGTGCTTGATGAAATAGCAATGTATCTCTTGGTACAAACAAGATTTCCAAACCACAACAACAGCAATTAATAATGGCTTAGCTAACACTTAGCATTTTATTTCTTCAAGTTCATTTCATGAAACCATGTGTGATGTCATTTGTACTGCTCCTTTCCCAGTCCTTGGCATCTTCAGGTATGAACTGGGAAAGGATTACTAATGCAGTGTAGCACCCATCAATCCTCCTCAATGGCTCACAATTAAACCCCACAATGGCTTTAAATGAAAGCTGACATATGAAAACAGGCCGGGATCCTCATCATCAGAAGCATTATTCTCTAATGTTTCCACCCTGGGCTGGTTTTAAATCATCACAGGCCATTTTGTAATGGAGATGATTCTCTTTATTGAGAAGGGCAAGAGCAGAACCCCCGTGGCTCTGTTCTCTCTGTTCAGAGGAGTCACCTTTTCCATTAGAGAAAGAGATAGACGTTGCTGATGGGCAGTGGGTCTGGAGCTCAGTGAGATAGGAGGAGAGAGAAAGTGAGAGGGGGAGAGAGACAGAGAGAGAAGCTACAAGCTCAGAACTACAGTAAGAAACAAGTTGGCATGGTAGATATCACTAATCACATGATCTCTCTCTCTCTACCCTTAAAGCGAGGCATATTTCTTCCACAGATGCCATTCGTCACTGGTCTTGGGATATGTCCAAAAGGAACAAATTGACAAAGGCCTGCAACCTGGACTGAGGGGTAGATATAACATAGTAAATGAAAATCCTGGACGCTCAAATTAGTATGATATGTTACGTTTGGTATGATATGTATTCATTTGTGGTTGTCCATCATCCATTTTGTAGGATATGATACAAATTATAATATGTATGATATGTTACGAATTACAATTTGTATGATATGTTACAAATTACAATTTTTATGCTATGTTACGAATTGCAATTTGTATGCTGTTACAAATTGCAATTTGTTGTGGTTAACGTTAGCTATGTGGCTAATGCTAACGTTAGCTAGATGGCTAATGCTAACGTTAGCTAGGCTAGGAGTTAGGATTAAGGGTTATACGTTAGGGTTAAGGTTAGGAGTTAGGTTAAAGGGTTAAGTTTCGGGGAAGGGTTAGCTAACAAGCTATGTAGCTGCAAAGTAGCTAAAAAGTAATAAGTAGTTGCAAAGTCACTAATTAGCTAAAATAAAGTTGTCCGTGACGAGATTCGTTCACGCAACCTTTCGTTTTTGCCATCCAGTCTTATGTAAACATACCAAACGTAACATATATTTCTAATTTGAGTGTCCCGGATTTCTGTTTACTATGTTACGTCTAGTCTATGAGAACAGCCTGGACAACGGCATCCTCAGAACACAGGAGGGCATGTCCATCGAATCAGCCCTTAGGGAGTCCAATCTATATATCTACCTTTAGACAAAATGTTGTTGTTCATGGTACTGCTGTTGATGTGTTATTAGTAGATTTCCGTGTGAATGTGAAAAACAAACTGATATAGAAAGCTACTTGACACAGGTCAAAGCCTGTTCACTACTCATTGCCAATATAATGTAGGATGTGCACATTGGCACGGAGTGATTCTGCTGTCAGGTAAAAATGTTGTTTGAGATACAAGATATCTACACTAATGTTACACACTACACTAGATCACTCCACACATCCTGTTTCTCAGAGGAAGAGCAGACTGCAACCATCAGGAAGAGCCTTGGCCACTCCTTGCCACCATGCTCACAACATCCATCTCACCGAATGACACTGAACAGATACTATGGAGGGGGAAGAAGCATGAAGGAGCAAGAGCTGTCAGAATGCCGTTTTTTTTTGTGCTCGGGTGTATCCCGTGAAACAGTAGGGGGTGTGGATCCCAAAACCTTCGCCACACATGCCTTAGATCGGCAGGCCCACGTGAGGTCACAGCCCCCGGCACGTGGCAAGGTTCCTAGGCACGTCACGAAATGTGCTAAACTTTTGGGTCAGAGTGACGAGCCCCCTGAAAGAAAAAAAGGCTTATTTTATTTTTCTTTCCCTTGTTGTTTTTCTTATTCTAATATTAGCTGAAGCTGATACATTCAAGGGCTGTAATGGAGACCAGAGCCAAGCGTTGACAGCACAGGAGAGGAGGGGAGGCGGAAGGGACAGGATTCAGGCTTCTCATCCAGCGGTAGATACAAACAATGTGGTCGATCCAAATCACACAGATTCCTCAAACACGTGAAATATATCCTGACAGTTCTACTCATGTGGTCATAGTCAGAGTATAGTTAGTCTCATTGACTACCCTATAACTTGCTGAAAGGGTATTTGAGAAACAGCCGAGGGATCCATAACAAAGACTGAAGGGCCAAACGCCAGCCAACATTTATCTCAGTGGGAGACATTCATTGTTTTCCTTTCAAGGTCAAAATTCTCCTAGATGAATCACCACACACGCACGCACACACGCACGCACGCACGCTCGCACACACACACACACACACACTCAAAAACACACTCTCTCTGGTTCTCCCAGCAGCCTTAGCAAATTCAACTTTGATCTGGAAGCTGAGCTCCCACAAAGTTCAGCAAACTTGCTGTGGGATGATTCAGAGCTTGGATCAGGATAGGGGCTGGAGAATCTCGACATCCCCTGTCCACAATCTCTCACCCCCTGGTTGATGACCCTGGATCCAGTCAGCTTCCAGCTGAGCCGTTGCTGTGGTAACAGACTGTTGTGTTTTGAAGGCCTTGCATTTTCCAACACCCAGAGAATGTATTCTTTATGATTGTGATGTTGTGTTCTCCTGCATGCCTCCCCTGTTGTTTCTGTTTAAATCAGATGGAGGGGGGCGGGGGGAGACATCTATCTGGCTTGAATGTGTTGTCATGTATACATGAATCTATAGAACAACTCACATGTGAAAACATGATTTTCATGTGAAAACAAGTGTTTGTGGAACACTTCACATGTGAAATTAATGTGTTTTGATGCAATGTTGTTTCCACATCATTACAATTAACTTAAAATGTAGAATGGTTTCTAGTTTCTAACCGACTCATGCAAAATAGAAGCATCCAGTCTGTCGCTATTTGCAGTCCAGCCAAGGTGCATGTTCCTAATGAAGGCTCAAAGTCTGAACTGTTTTTAATAATTATAGTGGGCAAAATGTATAGCAGTTCTTTAAGAATGTACCCTTAAATTAGCCTTATGAAACTTGAATTATTGAAATTAGACATACATATGTGACAGTGAATATGCTCAAAGTGTTTTCATAAACATCTCTATTTATCTGCACAATAATGAGGAAGACTGGTGAACAGTTTAGATGGAACGTTCCACTGCCGTAAGAAATCCTTATTTTAGAGGAAGAGTTTGGCGCCACCACATGGTAGTTGAAGGTAGACACAGAGGCTGCGTCAAAATCAAATCATAATGTATTTGTCACATGCTTCGTAAACAACAGGTGTAGACTAACAGTGAACTGCTTACTTATCAGTACCGGTATGTGGGTAAAATCATTGGTGAAGCCAAGCCCCCCCCCCAAACAAAAGAAAGACATATTTCAACATATGTTGTAATAATTGCTTGTTTGCTCTATAACCTGTTAATTAATTGTCCTTGCGACCGTGATATATAAGCATAAAGACCGAGACAACTCAACCACACCTTTGTCTTATCACAAAACCGTATAGCTCTGTCCAATGAAGTCCAATGAAGTCCACAAAGCATATTGCGTGTACCGTTACATGACCTGCAGCATGGTCAAGCAAGTTCATGTTTACAACATTTTCGGACCACAGAGAGTTACCACAAGTCGCAAAGAAAACAGGAGCTGCCTCCTGAGCGGCACAGTGGTCTAAGAATGCAGTGCTAGCGGCTGGCCGGGCGCAGTGCACGCTGACAGGTCATCAGGTGTATGGTGTTTCCTCCTACACATTGGTGCGGCTGGCTTCCGGGTTAAGTGGGCATTGTGTCAAGAAGCTTGGTTGGCTTGGTTGGGTTGTGTTGTGTTTCGGAGGATGCACGGCTCTCGGCTTTCACCTCTCCTGAGTCCATACGGGAGTTGCAGCGATGAGATAAGACTGACTACCAATGGATTACCACAAAATTGGGGAGAAAAAAGGGCTCAAAATTTAAAACGGGAGCTTCCTCCACTATTCCAGCAAAACTTCAACATTTGAACACCATCAAATCACATCTGCTGAGTCTAATACAGTGTCAACTAAAATATACCAAAACAATTTAATCCAATCAATGTAAACTAAATATGTTGTGGCTGCCAATGATTCTGATTTCTGTGTGAGTAAAAGCAGAAAAACATGTTGACTCACCCTAATGGTTACTTAGAAAAAAGCCAATTCCATCATCCTCTCTTTCATGTTGAGGAAACGGTCTATCACTCTGTCATACAGTACATGCTTTTATTTTTTGTTGTCCTAGGCTACCTGGCTTCCATTCGTGGGGCAACATTAGCGAGTTAAAACATTCGCCTTCTAACCCATCTAACGTTACTGCAGTTACATATTGAATTTCCATCCTCTCAGGCCAGGGGCACAACAATGTATGAATTAATGGTTGGATCAGAATCGCCATTATAATCATCGGCCAGTACGGAGGTCCAAATCCCTATCTCCATCCATGCCTTAATGTAGGAAAGGGACAATTTTAGCTAGCTAGCCACTGGAGGACAACAACACAACGAAACGCAACAATTCAGTTTTCTGTCAATGACGTATGCTGTCAATGGAATTTGATAGGAGTGAGCCAAAATCCGAGCTGGCCTTGCTAGTGTAACAGTATAACTTTAAACCGTCCCCTCGCCCATACCCGGGCTCGAACCAGGGACCCTCTGCACACATCAACAACAGTCACCCACGAAGCATTGTTACCCATCGCTCCACAAAAGCCACGGGCCCTTGCAGAGCAAGGGGAACCACTACTTCAAGGTCTCAGAGCAAGTGACGTTACCGATTGAAACGCTATTTAGCGCGCACCGCTAACTAAGCTAGCCGTTTTACATCCGTTACACTTTACACTTTTTTTTTTTTGGTGGGCCAGGACCACTCACAGTTGAGCTCGCTTAGCTCAACGCTTGTTTTATACTTTTTGGTCAAGGGAGGCCAGATGCACGCTGGCTTCACTTGCCTTCAATGCTACGGGCAGCAACAATGTCGTACTCCTTTGGACCAGACAGAATGAGATAGACACGTAGAGAGACAGAGGGCGCTGTTTTGCTTGCTAGGATGCTTTCTCCTGTGAGATACATTTATTTTTATTTTGGGGGAAGCCTGGCTTCCCTTGGCATCCATGAACACAAAATAGTGATAGAAGGAATAAATTCACAGTGTCATACATACTTAAATGATTTGAGACTTACTAATGGTGTGAATGTGCTACATTAAGGTACCAGTAAGGAGATATCCTAACTGTCATATATAGTGACAATATCATTCATTGAGAAAAACCAAATCATATGTAAATAAGAATTTGTATAAACTTCACATCAGACTTTGTTTGACAGGCACAACGCAGATATACAGTACAGTATGAGCATCATAATTCCTGGTAACATCAACATCACCCCTTGAGGTCACAGCTACATTTCCATCAACATCAACTCTCCATAATATGATACCACAGTCATCCTTTATTGTAATCTTGTTTTTCCTAGGTCTAGTTTAGGCTAGTATAGATTGGATACATCACAGATGAATGCGGCCCACGAGCCCATTCAATAAGGCCCACGAGCCCATTCAATCTGGCCCACGAGCCCATTCAATCTGGCCCACGAGCCCATTCAATCTGGCCCACGAGCCCATTCAATCTGGCCCACGAGCCCATTCAATCTGGCCCACGAGCCCATTCAATCTGGCCCACGAGCCCATTCAATCTGGCCCATGAGCCCATTCAATCTGGCCCACGAGCCCATTCAATCTGGCCCACGAGCCCATTCAATCCGGCCCACGAGCCCATTCAATCCGGCCCACGAGCCCATTCAATCTGGCCCACGAGCCCATTCAATCTGGCCCACGAGCCCATTCAATCTGGCCCAGAATAATTTATTTTATCTTCTGATTTGTTTTATTATTATCTTAAACGACATTGAAATGACTCAAACCAAATCTAAACTGTGTTGAAATGATAATGGACCTACATTCAGTCTCTTCACTCTGTCCAGCTTGATACAAGTCTAACAAAACCTAGGCAGTCAGGGAGCATGGACAATTCTAAAAGCACTGGGCAGAGGACTATTTCTAGCAAATGTTGACTGCAAGGAAGTATAATATCTAAAATACAATGTGTGTCATCGCTGTTGGCTCACCTGACAGGTAGTCTCCATCCTGAGTCTTATGTGAGCCGGATGGCACTGCAATCGCTACTCCTTCCTCCTTCAAGGAATCACCTTTATTCACCAAATACATTTGCATGTACAGGAATTTGACTCTGTGAAATGGTGCTGCCACAGTAAACAGAATATACAGACAGTAAACAAACATAAAATATGCACTATATATACAGTGCCTTGCGAAAGTATTCGGCCCCCTTGAACTTTGCGACCTTTTTCCAAATTTCAGGCTTCAAACATAGATATAAAACTGTATTTTTTTTAATCAACAACAAGTGGGACACAATCATGAAGTGGAATGACATTTATTGGATATTTCAAACTTTTTTAACAAACTGAAAAATTGGGCGTGCAAAATTATTCAGCCCCTTTACTTTCAGTGCAGCAAACTCTCTCCAGCAGTTCAGTGAGGATCTCTGAATGATCCAATGTTGACCTAAATGACTTATGATGATAAATACAATCCACCTGTGTGTAATCAAGTCTCCGTATAAATGCACCTGCACTGTGATAGTCTCAGAGGTCCGTTAAAAGCGCAGAGAGCATCATGAAGAACAAGGAACACACCAGGCAGGTCCGAGATACTGTTGTGAAGAAGTTTAAAGCCGGATTTGGATACAAAAAGATTTCCCAAGCTATAAACATCCCAAGGAGCACTGTGCAAGCGATAATATTGAAATGGAAGGAGTATCAGACCACTGCAAATCTACCAAGACCTGCCGTCCCTCTTAACTTTCAGCTCATACAAGGAGAAGACTGATCAGAGATGCAGCCAAGAGGCCCATGATCACTCTGGATGAACTGCAGAGATCTACAGCTGAGGTGGGAGACTCTGTCCATAGGACAACAATCAGTCGTATATTGCACAAATCTGGCCTTTATGGAAGAGTGGCAAGAAGAAAGCCATTTC
Source organism: Oncorhynchus mykiss (assembly GCF_057628025.1). Lineage (NCBI taxonomy): Eukaryota > Metazoa > Chordata > Actinopteri > Salmoniformes > Salmonidae > Oncorhynchus > Oncorhynchus mykiss. The sequence continues at coordinate 21,246,866 of NC_143039.1, forward strand.
TTAAAGATATCCATAAAAAGTGTTGTTTAAAGTTTGCCACAAGCCACCTGGGAGACACACCAAACATGTGGAAGAAGGTGCTCTGGTCAGATGAAACAAAAATTGAACTTTTTGGCAACAATGCAAAACGTTATGTTTGGCGTAAAAGCAACACAGCTCATCAGCCTGAACACACCATCCCCACTGTCAAACATGGTGGTGGCAGCATCATGGTTTGGGCCTGCTTTTCTTCAGCAGGGACAGGGAAGATGGTTAAAATTGATGGGAAGATGGATGGAGCCAAATACAGGACCATTCTGGAAGAAAACCTGATGGAGTCTGCAAAAGACCTGAGACTGGGACGGAGATTTGTCTTCCAACAAGACAATGATCCAAAACATAAAGCAAAATCTACAATGGAATGGTTCAAAAATAAACATATCCAGGTGTTAGAATGGCCAAGTCAAAGTCCAGACCTGAATCCAATCGAGAATCTGTGGAAAGAACTAAAAACTGCTGTTCACAAATGCTCTCCATCCAACCTCACTGAGCTCGAGCTGTTTTGCAAGGAGGAATGGGAAAAAATGTCAGTCTCTCGATGTGCAAAACTGATAGAGACATACCCCAAGTGACTTACAGCTGTAATCGCAGCAAAAGGTGGCGCTACAAAGTATTAACTTAAGGGGGCTGAATAATTTTGCACGCCCAATTTTTCAGTTTTTGATTTGTTAAAAAAGTTTGAAATATCCAAAAAATGTCGTTCCACTTCATGATTGTGTCCCACTTGTTGTTGATTCTTCACAAAAAAATACAGTTTTATATCTTTATGTTTGAAGCCTGAAATGTGGCAAAAGGTCGCAAAGTTCAAGGGGGCCGAATACTTTCGCAAGGCACTGTATACAGGGCATTCGAAAAGTATTCAGACCCCTTGACTTTTTCCACATTTTGTTATGTTACAGCCTGTTTCTAAAATTGATTAAATAGTTTCTCCACTTATCAATCTACACACATTACCCCATAATGACAAAGCAAGAACAGGTTTTTAGAATTTTTTGTAAATGTATTAAAAATAAAAAACTGAAATATGTACTTAGTACTTTGTTGAAGCACCTTTGGCAGCGATTACAGCCTCGAGTCTTATTGGGTATAACGCTACAAGCCTGTATTTGGGGAGCTTCTCCCATTCTTCTCTGCAAATCCTCTTAAGCTCTGTCAGGTTGGATGGGGAGCGTTGCTGCACAGCTATTTTCAGGTCTCTCCAGAGATGTTTGATTGGGTTCAAGTCCGGGCTCTGTCTGGGCCACTCAAGGACATTCAGAAACTTGTCCCGAAGCCACTCCTGCATTGTCTAGGATGTGTGCTTAGGGTCATTATCCTATTGGACGGTGAACCGTTGCCCCAGTCTGACGTCCTGAGTAATCTGGAGCAGGTTTTCGTCAAGAATCTCTCTGAATCTCTCTGAATCTCTCTGAATCTCTCTGTACCTCAACCCTCACTAGTCTCCCAGTCCCTGCCACTGAAAAATATCCTCACAGCAGCCACCACCATGCTCACCAAGCTGCCACCACCATGCTTCACTGTAGGCATGGTGCCAGTTTTCCTCCGGACTTGACGCTTGGCATCAGGCCAAAGAGTTCAATCTTGGTTTCATCAGACCAGAGAATCTTGTTTCTCATGGTCCGAGTCCTTTAGGTGCCTTTTGTCAAACTCCAAGCGAGCTGTCAAGTGCCTTTTACTGAGGTGTGGCTTCCGTCTGGCCACTCTACCATAAAGGCCTGATTGGTGGAGTGCTGCCGGAGATGGTTGTCCTTCTGGAAGGTTTTCCATCTCCACAGAGGAACTCTGGAGCTCTGTCAGAGTGACCATCATGTTCTTGGTCACTTCCCTGACAAAGGCCCTTCTCCCCCGATTGCTCAGTTTGGCTGGGCGGCCAGCTCTAGGAAGAGTATTGATGGTTCCCAACTTCTTCCATTCCATTTAAGAATGATGGAGACACTGTGTTCATGGGGAGCGTCAATGCTGCAGAATGTTTTGTTTTCTTCGTTCTCCTTTCAGACCCCCTCTGACATGCCTGCTTTCTTCCTCAGCCTTTCATACCTCCTCGATCTCTTCCTGGCGAACCCTCTCATCCTTGCTGTCCCGTAGCGTCCTAGCCTGACCTTCTTTTGTTGCCTTGTACTACCACATATGTAATTGGCAGCTGCAGCTTTCAGCTTGTGCTGTACAGGCCCTTTCCTGCAGTCAATGACCAAAAGTGCCCTCTTTGGCCTCATGGGTGTTTGGTTTTTTTGTTTTGTTTAAGGATGAAAAATCAGGTGTTTCTATGTCAAACAGTTTTGTTATATTTCAGGCTTCTGTGAAGTATATAAAGTCTAAAATTAGGATGCAAACTCAAAATGGAATACATTTAAATTCTTTATCTGGTATTGTACAGGTGTCTTTAAAAAAAAATACATGACCATGTGTGTGTGGTGTATACTTTTGTTTCAAAGTAGATTGTTACCAAGAATCCCTCTATGTGACCCTGATTTTTCACACTGCAGTAAAATGTTAATACATTTTAAGTGCGGTAAAGACCGAACTTGGCCCACGCCTAATGTCACGACTTCCACCGAAGGTGGCTACTCTTCCTGTACGGGCGGCACTCGGCGGTCGTAGTCACCGGTCTATTAGCTGCCACCGATTCCCTTTCTTTTCTGTTGGTTATGTCTGTATTGGTTTCACCTGTTTCTTGTTTGGGGTTTGGTTCAGGGCTATTTAAGCCTTCTATGCCCACCTGCTTTTGTGTGGGCTTATTCTCGGTTCTGTTTGTAGATGGTTGTGTTTGGTTATTGTTTGGACTGTTTAGTGTCCTGTTTTGGGTCGGTCTTTATTTTTCGCCTGTTGTTTTGGCGTGACCTTTCCTTACTGGAATAAATACGGATTTCCCTGAACCTCTGCTCTCTGCGCCTGACTTCGCACCCACCACTCCTAGCTACGTGACACCTAAGCTGCACTGTTTAAAGCTATTTTCTGAGGTTTTTTTCTAACAAAAAAATACTGAACAGTTTCAAAGAGAATAATCAGTTTTATTCAAAACAGTTACATTTAAAAATATATATATTTACAAAAATGTGCATAGCCAAAAAATCCTTGGACAACAACTTCTGAGGGAATTCACAGTAACAATACATTGATAGAAAATGGTGTGTATTATACTGTATATTATATGACAATAGTGTGGTACATAAAACATTTTACAACAGGTTGAAGGGAGGCACAGTGATGCCGAAACGTTGGTAAATACCCATTAAATTGTTGGGAGATGATGCATGCAGTGTGCGACTTCCTTTATTTTGATATTTCATTGGACAACACAACTTCTAAGGGAATTCACAGTGAATATACGTCATACAAAATGTTGTGTGTATTATACTGTATATTATAGGACAATAGTGGAGGTATATGAGATATTTTACAACAGAGGTTGAACTTGCAGCCCATCAGTTAGATGTCTGTGGAACAAGGTGGAAATGACAGATCAGTGTCCTGTTGTGTGTATGATTCTACGTTATCACTGTGCTCGCCTCGCCATAGACTGAACTTCCTAGTGTGAAGAGGGATCCCAACACTAGAGATAGATTTCAAAGTACTTGACATCATTTTCTTGACAATTGATGTTCTTGCGGTGAACAGAATGAAAATCTGCAAGCCCTGTGGAGCAAAAACACAAAGACATTATCAAGGATTTTCAGGAACACACAAGGACAAGCGAAATGACAAGCAAAAGATATCATTTCCATAAAGAGCAGATCAATTTATTTATGTTTACTAGGTGTCTAATTTTCAATTATGTCTGGATTCTGTGGTACAATAGTACACTAGTATTTCTAGTTGACATTTGATTCATTCAGCAGACGCTCTTATCCAGAGTGACTTACAGTAGTGAGTGCATACATTTACTACCTGAGTGGTGGTGAGAACACAGAAGGAGATGTTGAGTATGGTGTACATGGTCTGGTTCTGTGTAATGAGCAACAGATAGCCCAGGATCCAGGAGAGACCGAGCACCACAGCCAGAGAAAAGCTACTGAGGAACTTCTTCTTCATCGATGTGTGTCTTGTACTGGGAAACATAACCAACATACTTAGATTGCTGTAATAGACTGCTGTAATAGATTGTTGTAATGCTGTGGTATAAGAACAGTATGCTTCCATTGACTGAGTGGGTTAGTGCACGGTGCTTATTAAATTGTATGATTTGATTACTAATGACTGAATTAACAATAACAAAATAATAATACATTTTATTTATAACAGCTTTTCATTGAAATACAATGAAAAATAAACAAGCGCGTTAGTAGGCATTTAAATCAAGACATCTTAATGACTACAAGTTTGTACTTTGTGCCTCCAAAATGCCCCAATTAATGTTACCTGGTTAAATGTGGGTTGGTCTTGGCTGTTGTAACTGTAAAACATACCAACACCACTGTGTTGAAGATAAGCATGAACGCCACAGGGACCAGGAACCCCCAAAACATTGGCAGCTTGAAGTCAAAGTTCCCCTTTGGATCGAGGGCAGCAAGCCAGCAACTGAGAGGTCAAATGAATGAATTAGAGAGTGGGACAATGTGACAGACAAAACAGGATGCCAGCGATTTGAATAATGTGGTATAAAGTAAATGTGGTGGGTGGCATAAGTAAACAAGAAACCTTTCCAACACAATGGATCGTTCTTCTTGTTTTTTACAACTTTTGTAATTGTTCTTAACCATCTTTAAAAGCATGCAATACAAACATTGATAGGGAAAAGCTTTTACAGTATTAGTTATAACATTTTATACAGCAATTGCCCCACATTGATATTGGTAGTACAGTACAATTCAGTACAGTTCATTTGAGAGATATTCATCACCTCCAGCTCGTGGCTTCAGCCAATCAGACTGTCCCCATGTACCCCACACACTGCCCATGCAGTGGTTTACAAAAAAATAAATACGTTGAGCCGGGTCGCTCTCTTTCAAGTACAGTATAGTACAGTACAACACAGTACAGAGTAGTAGTACAGTAGTAGTATTGACTCACAATTCCTCCTGCCTGTATCCCAGTGGACCATCCACTCTGTAACTAATTCCTAAGGTGAGGGCCACCACAACTGCAGGCAATCCTAAAGGAGAGAATGATGTTGTTATTTCCTGGTAGATTTGCATGCAGCCATATACATAGTATATACAGTGCCTTGCGAAAGTATTCGGCCCCCTTGAACTTTGCGACCTTTTGCCACATTTCAGGCTTCAAACATAAAGATATAAAACTGTATTTTTTTGTGAAGAATCAACAACAAGTGGGACACAATCATGAAGTGGAACGACATTTATTGGATATTTCAAACTTTTTTAACAAATCAAAAACTGAAAAATTGGGCGTGCAAAATTATTCAGCCCCTTCACTTTCAGTGCAGCAAACTCTCTCCAGAAGTTCAGTGAGGATCTCTGAATGATCCAATGTTGACCTAAATGACTAATGATGATAAATACAATCCATCTGTGTGTAATCAAGTCTCCGTATAAATGCACCTGCACTGTGATAGTCTCAGAGGTCCGTTAAAAGCGCAGAGAGCATCATGAAGAACAAGGAACACACCAGGCAGGTCCGAGATACTGTTGTGAAGAAGTTTAAAGCCGGATTTGGATACAAAAAGATTTCCCAAGCTATAAACATCCCAAGGAGCTGCCGTCCCTCTTAACTTTCAGCTCATACAAGGAGAAGACTGATCAGAGATGCAGCCAAGAGGCCCATGATCACTCTGGATGAACTGCAGAGATCTACAGCTGAGGTGGGAGACTCTGTCCATAGGACAACAATCAGTCGTATATTGCACAAATTTGGCCTTTATGGAAGAGTGGCAAGAAGAAAGCCATTTCTTAAAGATATCCATAAAAAGTGTCGTTTAAAGTTTGCCACAAGCCACCTGGGAGACACACCAAACATGTGGAAGAAGGTGCTCTGGTCAGATGAAACCAAAATTGAACTTTTTGGCAACAATGCAAAACGTTATGTTTGGTGTAAAAGCAACACAGCTCATCAGCCTGAACACACCATCCCCACTGTCAAACATGGTGGTGGCAGCATCATGGTTTGGGCCTGCTTTTCTTCAGCAGGGACAGGGAAGATGGTTACAATTGATGGGAAGATGGATGGAGTTAAATACAGGACCATTCTGGAAGAAAACCTGATGGAGTCTGCAAAAGACCTGAGACTGGGACGGAGATTTGTCTTCCAACAAGACAATGATCCAAAACATAAAGCAAAATCTACAATGGAATGGTTCAAAAATAAATATATCCAGGTGTTAGAATGGCCAAGTCAAAGTCCAGACCTGAATCCAATCGAGAATCTGTGGAAAGAACTGAAAACTGCTGTTCACAAATGCTCTCCATCCAACCTCACTGAGCTCGAGCTGTTTTGCAAGGAGGAATGGGAAAAAATTTCAGTCTCTCGATGTGCAAAACTGATAGAGGCATACCCCAAGCGACTTACAGCTGTAATCGCAGCAAAAGGTGACGCTACAAAGTATTAACTTAAGGGGGCTGAATAATTTTGCACGCCCAATTTTTCAGTTTTTGATTTGTTAAAAAAGTTTGAAATATCCAATAAATGTCGTTCCACTTCATGATTGTGTCCCACTTGTTGTTGATTCTTCACAAAAAAATACAGTTTTATATATTTATGTTTGAAGCCTGAAATGTGGCAAAAGGTCGCAAAGTTCAAGGGGGCCGAATACTTTCGCAAGGCACTGTATATACCACACATACATCCTCTAAAGACATTACATCACTATACAAGTAGCTTTTAAGTTCTATTTCAGGCTTATTAGAGCCTGAAAATATCACCTAGCATTAGTTTTAGTTCAAGGAGCCCAGGTCTAATGTCAGCCGAAACGACTAAATACTTGATGTTTCTCCATGCTGTCCTACCCCATCCGATGGCCACGGTATAGGCTGTGAAGTGTGATGGGCTGGTGGCCAGGCTGTTTCTGATCATTAGGAAGACATGTGTGGCGTACAGCGTGTTCCAGGTGAACGTCCCCAACAGGAAGTACTGCAGCAGGACTGCCACTGCAGTACAGGGCCCTCTGTCCCGCTCTGTGTGTGTGTCGGACGGGGGGAGAATGTTGTCCTCCTGTATTTTAGGTTTGCCCAGCTGTTTATGAGGGTTGCTCACTCCCAACATGAAGAGGAGGGTGAAGATCAGGAGACACACGCAGACGCTCACTAACAGGACCGTTGGGTTGGTTTTGCGTGATTTCCTGGGGACAGGTGATAGACAACACTATGTTAGGGAAGTTAGATGTGTAGCTATGGATGTGTTGGTTCATTAATAGTGGGTTTTATAATGGTTTCACCTATCAAGTCCTGTTGGATCAGACAAAGGGCTTCTTTACACTATTGATCATTCTGAATTGCTTCTGGATCCCTGTAGGATCTTACTGGGTCACCAACTGGAATGTTATTGTATATTTTGAATTGGTTCTGGACACTGTAGGATCTTACCGGGTCACCAACTGGAATGTTATTGTATATTTTGAATTGGTTCTGGACACTGTAGGATCTTACCGGGTCACCATCTGGAATGTTACTGTATATTTTGAATTGGTTCTGGACACTGTAGGATCTTACCGGGTCACCAACTGGAATGTTATTGTATATTTTGAATTGGTTCTGGAACCCTGTAGGATCTTACCGGGTCACCAACTGGAATGTTATTGTATATTTTGAATTGGTTCTGGAACCCTGTAGGATCTTACCGGGTCACCATCTGGAATGTTACTGTATATTTTGAATTGGTTCTGGAACCCTGTAGGATCTTACCTGGTCACCATCTGGAATGTTACTGTATATTTTGAATTGGTTCTGGAACCCTGTAGGATCTTACCTGGTCACCATCTGGAATGTTATTGTTAAACTCAACCCTATGATGGACATGGAGCATCCCAATGTGGTGATCCAGTTTAGCTCATCAGCGTATTTAAAGTCCCTCCTGAACGACTGCAGAAAGAAAATAAAAATATATATTTCAACACTAAGTTTGTCACAGTCAGAAATGTTTGTTGAGGATAGGCCAATGTCTCATCCTGCGCTCTGCAGAATATCAGATCTCATCAATGACTGGAGAAGGGTTTAACATCCCCATGGCTTAGGCTACCACATCCTTATGATTTGCAAGTCTATTTTTTCGTAAGCTCAACGTGACTGCAAGAGACAGGTTGGAATGTCTGACTGAAATACTGGACAAATAAAAAAAAATCTAAATTGGTGGTGGTGTTTGAATGTGTTGATGGTTTGGTTGCGGGACAAAGGTCCAAAATGGAGGACTGTCCTGCACAATCCGGGACATGTGGTCACTCTATTCCCATGGTGAATGGCTAGGCCCACTACTGTATGAAACCACACACTATTTCAGGTATATTACCGCAACAATCGATATGGTGAAAACAAGGTGTGAGGAGGTACAGAAACTCACATCAATACCTTTGTCTGATAACAATGTAAATCTAAGAAGTATATAGCTAGCAATCAATATAGCTAGCAATCAATAGGAAACTGACTGAACCACTAAAAAACTCCCCAGCTTTCCAAATGGATGTTAGTTGTGAGGGCCGAGATGCCCGTTCATTTACTTTTGTTAGCTACATGTCGGGGTGCTATTCACAAGGATATATTGTTCTGTCTCACGATTCAAGCATGAAACTGCACAGAGGATCGGCTGCATGGCTATATTGACGAAAAACAGATTCCATGAGATCGAATGGTGGACAAACAAAACAGACTTTGTTGACTTTCTGTGTAATGAAAATAAAATGTGTCTCCTTGCCTATGTAAATTACATATTTGGGAAACTGAACACAAGAATGCAGGTAAAATACAAAAACATTCTACAGTCGAGTGACTGAATCAGTGCATTCAGAAAAAAATATTTCTTATTGGAGAGAAATCTGTTTGACTGTGATCCTGCCTCAGTTGACATGCCGGTAAGTGAAATCGAAAACAGATTGTGCCGTCATATGACCGAATGCTGCAGACAAAGCATTTTGGTTCCTGACCCAAAGGGATTAAATATCCTGCCGTCTCGCTCTGAGTATTGAAACTCATGATACCCCTTTGACAGCTCATATCTGTGTGAGGCTGGAATTAGTGTTCTAGTTTGCATTAAAACCAAATATCGATCCAGGTTAGAGGTGACAGCAGAGATGAGGTGAACACTGGCAACCACACCACCTGATTTTGAGAACATCCGACACGACATGCATCATGTCTCTTATCTCACCATCTCATTAGTGATGGTGAGATAAGAGACTTTATGTCAGACCAATTTACATTGACTGTCATAGCCTCACATTAAATGTATGTGATGGTGAGTTGAGAAAACAATCATAAATACTGTTAGAATGTTTTGCAATTGACTGCCATAGCACCATAGACCCAACTAAAAAAAACTAAACATTGCTCTTAATTACAAAAAGAAATTCACATGGTTGGGGTCACAAGAACTTTCAGATATCAAAATGGGGTCATGTTTCAAAAAGGTTTGTGAACCCCTCCATAGGTCAGCGTGTGGTCAGTAAAAGGGAGATGAAGGCAGCTAGCTACTCACCATCAGCACAGCAAAGTTAGTGGTGTGATTACAGAAACATCGCAGGCCGTCTGCTGAGTGGTTGACTTTGGAGCAGCCAAAGGTGCTCCAGTCTTTCAACGTGTAGTTCCATGACACGCAGGCAAAGTCATAGAGGGAGGTGTTTGGGCCAGCCTGAGAAGTGAGAACAGACACAAACTCACTGTAAATCCTTCAGAAAAAGACATGCACTGATAGTATTCCTCATTCAAAAAAAATTATAAAGTCAATTGTGAAGTATGAAAGGTCATCACGCAAATGTGGAAAGAAGAAGTTTCAATTATGATACATCATATTATATACAATGCAATATTTGCTTCCTTGTTCTTAATGGCAGATAAGCCATTAGTCATCTTAATTATCAATCAAGTACAAGGGAGGAACAAAAATCCACAGCCACTAGCCTAGTCTTAGTCTAAAATTAACTTTTAAAAAAATCCTCAGCAATCTACACAAAATACCCCATAATGACAAAGGAAAAACAGGTTTTAAGAAATGTTTGTAAATGTGTAAAAATTAAATGCTGAAATACCTTATTTACATAACTATTCAGACACTTTGCTATGAGACTCGAAATTGAGCTCAGGTGCATCCTGTTTCCATTGATAATCCTTGAGATGTTTCTACAACTTGATTTACCATGTGTGGTAAATTAAATTGATTGAACATGATTTGGAAAGGCACACCTGTCTATACGCGGTCTCACAGTTGACAGTGCATGTCAGATCAAAAACCAAGCCATGAGGTCGAAGGAATTGTCCGTAGAGCTCCGAGACAGGATTGTGTTGAGGCACAGATCTGGGGAAGGGTACCAAAAAAGTTCTGCAGCGTTGAAGGTCCCCAAGAACACTTCCATTCTTAAATGGAAGAAGTTCGGAACCACCAAGAATCTTCCTAGAACTGGCCGCCCAGCCAAACTGAGCAATTGGGGGAGAAGATGGTCACTCTGACAGAGCGCCAGAGTTCCTCTGTGAAGATGAGAGAACCTTCCAGAAGGACAACCATCTCTGCAGCACTCCATCAATCAGGCATTTATGGTAGAGTGGCCAGACGGAAGCCACCCCTCAGTAAAAGGCACATGACAGCCCGCTTGGAGTTTGACAAAAGGCACCTAAAGGACTCGGGCCATGAGAAACAAGATTCTCAGGTCTGATGAAACCAAGATTGAACTCTTTGGCCTGGCACCATGCCTACGGTGAAGCATGGTGGTGGCAGCATCATGCTGTGGGGATGTTTTTCAGTTGAACGGAGCAAAGTACAAAGATAGCCTTGATGAAAACCTGCTCCAGAGCACTCAGGCCCTCAGACTGGGGCAAGGTTTCAAATTCCAACAGGACAATGACCCTAAGCACACAGCCAAGACAATGCAGGAGTCTTTGAACGGCTGTCATCGCTGCCAAAGGTGCTTCAACAAAGTACTGAGAAAAGGGTCTGAATACTTACGTAAATGTAATATACGTTTTTTTAATGTTTAATACATTTACAAACATTTCTAAGAACCTGTTTTTGCTTTGTCATTATGGGGTATTGTGTGTACGTAGATTGATGAGGTAAAATAGCAATTTAGTACATTTTTTAATAAGGGTGTAACGTAACAAAATGTGGGAAAAGTGAAAGGGTCTGAATACTTTCCAAATGCACTGAAGATAATGGACAACTTCCCATTATATTTCGCAGATAGATTTGGACCACGATGTGTTTACTTATTCCAAGAGAAATCTTACTGTGGGCTTGAAGAGCATCTCAACATGTAACCCAGACACTTGTCCCAGGTTAGCAGAGATGACCCTTCTGCTGGTTCCTGGAGAAGCTCTGAAAGCCTTGGACCTGAAGAACCGGTCGTTTTGGTAGAGCACAAAACCAATGGAGTGGTTTGTGTTTTTACTATGCAAAACTGAGTAGAGTGAAATTGAATGAGAGAGGGTAGAGGGAGAGAGAGAGTGGGGAGAGAGAGATTGCTGTTCATATCAGAACGTATACACGAGTAGCTTGACCTTGCCTTGTAGAACTATCATGGAAGCCTAATTATTTCTCAATAGTTTACCTATCCATATGTCATATGACTCATCTTTATTGGACAATCTAAATATTTGGCATTGCTGACCTGATTTTGGCCACCACAAAGAGCAGTTAAGCGCTCTCGGTGAAAGCGTATAAGGAAATTAAATATTGAGGATCTACACTGTTAGCATACCAGCATTGACTCACCTGGTGGGAATTTGATAACAATCTGGACATCGGTAGAACCTCCTTTGTCAGCTATCAGTTCAGAGGTATTGGTGTTGAGATGAATTCTGTTGGCCACAAAATTACCAGATCTTCCTGGAGACGGAGATTAAACTGATTTAGCAATCGAAAGCAGAACAATATAGTGTTACTTCTGTACCACAGGAGGCTGGTGGAACCTTAATTGGGGAGAATGGGCTCATGGTAACGGCTGGAGTGGAATCAGCGGAATGGTATCAAATACATCAAACACGCGGTTTCCATGTGTTTTATGCCATTCCATTCGCTCTGTTCCATCCATTATTATGAGTCGTCCTCCCCTCAGCAGCCTCCACTGTATCTGTTCTTGTCTGTAGTACACCAATTCAAATCCATTCCAAACCTTATTGACAGCAGAGGAGAAACATTTAAAAATGAGGTGATAGAACTAGACTGTCAACACAGATATAAACTTTCACTTTAAATGCCAGTATGTAGGTTCACTAGCAGTCCCACCCACCAGTCAGAGCAGTAAACTGGATCCCTACTGTGTCACTTGGTACTTGGACAGACTGGACTGCCACGTTGGGCCGAACCACCGAGGACACATTATTGTTCTGGTCCAGGGAAAACATCTCTAGGGTCTCTGTGAGGCTGGGAGAGAAACACAGAAAAACATTAGTTTGCATGCACCATGCAGAGGCACACGTACACACATAAACTCAAACATATGCAGAAACGCAAACCACCACACACACACACACACACACACACACACACCACACACACACACACACTCCTGTACTTTTGGACAGCGTCTCTCTCCTGTGTACTCTCCTCACTGGCATTCAGCAGCTGACTGATGGTGGTTACAGCTGCCACTGTGATGTCCTGCAACATAATCAAAACCAGGGGATGAACCTCAAGTGTTCAAGTCACTGCAGTAACAACCTCACGTTTCTCTCCAGAACATGTCATAGTTCACGACTTGATTTCAAAACATGTTATACCTCTGTGATATTTGCAGACTGAAGCAGTGTGTTAGCTATCTGAGCTGCTGTGGTGATGTTGTCAGCTGACAGCCACTTTGGTTGGGAGGTCAGGATCTGAGTACTGAAGGCTAACTTTCGTAAATGAGATGAACTGCTGGAGATCTGAACAGGAATTTTAGTATTGTTTGTCAACAGAACATTGTATAAGTAGCAGCAACATGCTGAACTGTGAGTGCATTTGGATATTATAGTTGCCAGTACTAACTATGTTGCTCAGTTGGTAGAGCATGGCCCTTGAAATACCAGTGTTGTGGGTTCAATGCCCACAGGGGACCAGTATGAAAATGTATGCACCCATTACTGTAAGTCAGTCTGGATAAGAACATCTACTAAATGCAATGTGAAACACAAGAAAGAAAAGTTCCTAAAACTGTTAAGCAGAATAAAGGAGCAGAATACATGATCTGAAGGTAGAAGCCAGTTGTTACTGATCTTCAAACTGTAAGATCCACTCCTCATAATGATGACTGTAACTGACCTGAAAAATGCTAAATTGAGGCTGGTCATAAATCAAGATTATAAAAAAATATACCTATTGACTTACATTTCCTAGAATGTCACTGAGGGTTAATTCACACTCCAGCCTGTTAGGAGCATCAAACTGTGGAGATCCAGTGTTATTTGAACATTCTGCTAAGGCTACTGGTAAACCAGCTGGAGGAACCAAGATAGTAAAGATTTTGTGTTACCTAATACAACATTAATTAAGACTGTAACATTTTTGTCATTTTAGGTGAATAAAAGTAACATACCACTGGTTGTCTTCTCATCACATGACTCTTCTGAATAAGCAGACCAGCCAACCACTGTTCTTGGGAAGGAGAATCCATCCTTCCTGGTGGAATTGCAGAAATACCCTATTGAAGTAAAATGCATTTCAATATGGACCAAATGTATGACTGCAAACATGAAATACACATTCTGAATGTGAAATCCAAGGAGTAGTGTTGTGGACTGTGAATATGAGATCCAGGTTTAGGTATAGTAATGTAGTATTGTGGAGGAGTCTGAATGGTAGATCCAGGGTTAGGTATAGTAGTGTATTATTGTGGAGGAGTCTGAATGGTAGATCCAGGGTTAGGTATAGTAGTGTAGTATTGTGGAGGAGTCTGAATGGTAGATCCAGGGTTAGGTATAGTAGTGTAGTGGTGTGTACTGTGAATGGTAGATCCAGGGTTATGTATAGTAGTGTAGTGGTGTGTACTGTGAATGGGAGATCCAGGGTTAGGTATAGTAATGTAGTGGTGTGTACTGTGAATGGTAGATCCAGGGTTAGGTATAGTAGTGTAGTATTGTGGAGGAGTCTGAATGGTAGATCCAGGGTTAGGTATAGTAGTGTAGTATTGTGGAGGAGTCTGAATGTTAGATCCAGGGTTAAGTATAGTAGTGTAGTATTGTGGAGGAGTCTGAATGGTAGATCCAGGGTTAGGTATAGTAGTGTAATATTGTGGAGGAGTCTGAATGGTAGATCCAGGGTTAGGTATAGTAGTGTAGTATTGTGGAGGAGTCAATGGTAGATCCAGGGTGAGGTATAGTGTAAGTGTGTGGATGTACCCTCTGAACAGGTGTCTCCGGTCCACTCATCAGGACAGATACAGACTCCACTCTGCAGCTCACCACCATTTATACAGACCAGAGGAGGGGTTGTGGTGATAGAGGTGGTGTTGGAGGTGGTGGGGAGACTGGTACTGGTGATAGGGATAGAGGTAGGGTAACCAGTAGTTGGAAGACCAGTAGTATTTAGGGTTATAGGGTCATCAGTTGTTGGGTTTTTTATGTCAATGGTGGTTGGAATGGCAGAGGATGTGATGAGATCCTCCTGTGGAAAGGAGACTTTAAAAAAGATAATTAACTCTGTAAACAACATAAACAAGGATACATAGTGTCAGTTCCTATAATCATAGGAGATGATCCATGCTGTTCCAGTTTCATTGTGTCTGCATCAGTGTAGAAATGTTTTCTACTGTACTTTATGTGAGAAAGAAGTCATTATCACTGCCAATAAACGGCTGATAGCAAAGGCTACTCTGTTATCAACTGTATTTAGGACCTGACTGTAGTCTATTCACAGTATGTAAACAACAACTTAACAATACATCTAAATAGTGTTGGTATAAAAATAAAGTCTGAAACAATGTCTTCACTGATGCTACTGTATCCCTTGCAGCAAACAGACAAAATATCAATCATTCATTGACTATAAAACTTCAAAATTCATAAACCAAACTGTAAAAACTGTTAGGTCATATATTGGCAATAATCATTTGTTAAGTTAAATGCATCATACATTTTTGCACATCTGAATTGAAAGCAATTTTCCAACATAATTCTCAATCACAGAAGACTCTTAACAACAACATCATAAGAGATGACATGGAAAGGGATGCTGGCCCATGTTGACTCCAATGCTTCCCAAAGCTATGTCCTGTTGAAGGACAGCCATCTCTGTAGCACTCAGGCCTTTATGGTAGAGTGGCCAGATCCTTGATGAAAACATGATCCAGAGCACTCAGGACCTCAGATTGGGGTGAAGGTTCACCTTCCAACAGGACAATGACCCTAAGCACACAGCCAGGACAATGCAAGAGTGGCTTCAGGACAAGTCTCTGAATGTCCTTGAGTGGCCCAGGCAGAGCCCGGACTTGAACCCGATTGAACATCTCTGGAGAGACCTGACAATAGCTGTGCAGCAAGGTTCCTCATCCAAACTGAATGCGAGAAACTTCCCAAATACAGGTGTACCACACTCATATCCAAGAAGACTCGATGTTGTAATCGCTGATGCTTTAACAAAGTACTGAGTAAAGGGTCTGAACACTTATGTAAATGTAATATTTCATTTTTACATTTTTCATAAATTAGCAAAAATGTTTTTGCTTTGTCATTATGGGGTATTGTGTGTAGATTTAATCAATCTAAAACATTTTAGAATAAGACTGTAACGTAACAAAATGTGGAAAAAGTAAGGGGTCTGAATCTTTTCTGAAAGCACTGTGTGTCATGGAAAGTGCATGTGTTCTTAAACCACCCTGAATGGATCAAATATATAGCAAGTCTTACCTGTAGCAAAGACAACCATAATCCATAGCTCTTTCATTTCTGCTGTTTCCAGTCATCCGGTGTCATCAGACTGCACATTATTAGACCGTCTGTGGGTCTTATGCTGCTCTCCTCCTGTCACAGAGACTGTAGTGACGTGCAGATACCAGTTAATGATTTACTATTGAAATTAAGGGGGAAGTACTGTACAGTGGCTCCAACACAACTCACATTGCCAACAGGATCAGTAAAGACACACACAAGTAGATTTTTTTTTTTATTTTTTATTTTTTATTTTACCTTTATTTAACCAGGCAAGTCAGTTAAGAACAAATTCTTATTTTCAATGACGGCCTGGGAACAGATCAGATCAGCTACATGACTGGATGAATAAAATGGTTACACATGGATGGATACTGTGAGGACCAGTTAACCAATAGCATTACCCTTCTCTATGCAACACATTATTGGTTGCAGCTGGGAAGGTACAGTACATGTTTTGGTAAACAGAAACGTTTTTCCACTACAGCATGTGTAATTCGATCTCCTGATCAGAGGGGAATAGTTTTAAACAATGGAACTGGGTTGGAGTGTTGGAGGTCTGGATTAGAATGTGAGGACACTAGAGGGTAGACTTCTCTAGAACATGGTTTCCGAAACTATCATTTAGAAACAAATGAATTGTTGAGTACTGTCACAGCCAGAAGACGATTGGCCACCTCTCATAGCCTGGTCCCTCTGTAGGTTTCTTCCTAGGTTCTGGCCTTTCTAGGGAGTTTTTCCTAGGTGCCGTGCTTCTACACCTGCATTGCTTGCTGTTTGGGGTTTTAGGCTGCGTTTCTGTCCAGCACTTTGAGATATCAGCTGATGTAAGAAGGTCTTTATAAATACATTTGATTTGATTTGATTAAAATGTGCATTGACACCGGCACACAACCATATGGACTCAATCTGTCCACTGCTCTTGTCTTCTCGGAACCCTTTCCCTGTTCCTTTACAGTTCTGGATGGCTCCTCTCATTAAGGCCACATCATGCCCTGACCTAATCATGGGTATGTCCCAATAATATCACCTTCCTCCTGAAACCATTCACTACTTCACCCACATATCTAAAAGCATTCATACATTTTTAAGATTGATAATATAGTCTAGCCATCTATCTGAAATTGTAGTAATCATGGCTTGTAAAACTGACCATCCTACCAATCCTCGACTTTGGCGATGTAATTTACAAAATAGCCTCCAATACCCTACTCAACAAATTGGATGCAGTCTATCACAGTGCAATCCGTTTTGTCACCAAAGCCCCATATACTACCCACCATTGCGACCTGTACGCTCTCGTTGGCTGGCCCTCGCTTCATACTCGTCGCCAAACCCACTGGCTCCATGTCATCTACAAGACCCTGCTAGGTAAAGTCCCCCCTTATCTCAGCTCGCTGGTCACCATAGCATCTCCCACCTGTAGCACACGCTCCAGCAGGTATATCTCTCTAGTCACCCCCAAAACCAATTCTTTCTTTGGCCGCCTCTCTTTCCAGTTCTCTGCTGCCAATGACTGGAACGAACTACAAAAATCTCTGAAACTGGAAACACTTATCTCCCTCACTAGCTTTAAGCACCAACTGTCAGAGCAGCTCACAGATTACTGCACCTGTACATAGCCCACCTATAATTTAGCCCTATCAACTACCTCTTTCCCAACTGTATTTAATTTATTTATTTATTTTGCTCCTTTGCACCCCATTATTTTTATTTCTACTTTGCACATTCTTCCATTGCAAAACTACCATTCCAGTGTTTTACTTGCTATATTGTATTTACCTTGCCACCAAGGCCTTTTTTGCCTTTACCTCCCTTCTCACCTCATTTGCTCACATTGTATATAGACTTGTTTATACTTTATTATTGACTGTATGTTTGTTTTACTCCATGTGTAACTCTGTGTTGTTGTATCTGTCGAACTGCTTTGCTTTATCTTGGCCAGGTCGCAATTGTAAATGAGAACTTGTTCTCAACTTGCCTACCTGGTTAAATAAAGGTTAAATAAATAAAATAAATAAAAATGGTTGAATTACCGACTGGGGAGCCCTAATTGATTATGAAAGAAACTCTCACTCAGATATCATAATAAAAACTGCAAACATTTCTCTCCACCCTACGGCAACATGTGTACTGTGGAATCGCAAGAAATTAGTTGTTAAAGTGTAAACATTTTCTCTGCACCCCATGGCAAAATTATTAGATTTGCATTATGGGTGGGGGTATTTGTTCTGAACTGACTCGCCTAGTTAAATAAAGGTAAAAATAAATATTTAAAAGAGACTTGCATCCCTCCGCTGGCTTGCCTCTGAAGCTAAGCTGGATGGAAGACCAGATGCTTGCATCCCTCCGCTGTTGGAGGGCCAGTAGGAGGCACCCTCTGGTCTAAATATCCCAGGGTAATGATTGGGGACATTGCCCTGTGTTGGATGTTGTCTTTCAGATGGGATGTTAAATGGGGGTCCTGACTCTCTGTGGTCACTAAAGATCCCATGGCACTTATTGTAAGAGGAGGGGTGGTAACCTAAATACCCAATCTGGCTCTCATACTGTCAAAGTCATCCCCAGCTTACATTCATCTCCTCTCCCCTGTAACTATTCCCCAGGTTGTTGCTGTAAATGAGAATGTTGTCTCAGTCAACTTAACTGGTAAAATAAAGGTTAATGGCTAATGGTGTTAATGTGATACACTGCTGGGTACCTAAGGAGTAGGGATGCACAATTCTGGGGACTTTCAATAAATTCCCTGTTTTTCCAGAGATTCTGGATTTCCTGCTCATTCCCCCAACCAGGATTCTAGGAAAACAATGTAATTTATTGAAAGTTCCTGGAATTTTGCAACCCTACTAAGGAGATATCCTATCTGTCATATATAGTGACAATATTGAGGTAGAGAATAACCAAATCATATGTAAATAAATCATATGTAAATAAGAATTTGTATAAACTTCACATCAGACTTTGTTTGAGGAGCACAACGCAGATATACAGTACAGTATGAGCATCATAGCTCCTGGTGACATCAACATCACCCCTTCAGATCACAGCTACATTACCATCAACATCAACTCTCCATAATATAATACCACAGTCATCCTTTAGGCAAAATGTATTGAAATACATCTATTGTAATCTTGTTTTTCTTAGGTCTAGTTGAGGCTAGTATCGATTGGATACACTATGACCGGATCCGGCCCGTGAGCCCATTCAATCCGGCTCAGATGTATACCCCAAAATTCCACCAGAGGTCTCTTCACAATCACCTATTCAAAAACAGACTATGGGAGGCGCACAGTATTACATAGAGCCATGACTACATGGAACTCTATTCCACATCAGGTAACTGATTCAAGCAATAGAATAAGAAAAACAGATGTAAATAAACCTTATGGAACAGCTGGGACTGTACACACACACACACACACACACACACACAGGTACAGACACAAACTAGCTCACGCACTCTATACACATGTACATTGTAATATTGTTGTATGGTAGTATTATACATTTTGCATTGTATATATGCCGATTTTGCAAGTTTTCCTACTTACAAAGCATGTAGAGGTCTGTAATTTTTATCATAGGTACACTTCAACTGTGAGAGGCGGAATCTAAAACAAAATCCAGAAAATCACATTGTATGATTTTTAAGTAATTAATTTGCATTTTATTGCATGACATAAGTATTTGATACATCAGAAAAGCAGAACTTAATATTTGGTACAGCTACCTTTGTTTGCAATTACAGAGATCATACGTTTTCTGTAGTTCTTGACCAGGTTTGCACACACTGCAGCAGGGATTTTGGCCCACTCCTCCATACAGACCTTCTCCAGATCCTTCAGGTTTCGAGGCTGTCGCTGGGCAAAATGGACTTTCAGCTCCCTCCAAAGATTTTCTATTGGGTTCAGGTCTGGAGACTGGCTAGGCCACTCCAGGACCTTGTGATGATTCTTACGGAGCCACTCCTTAGTTGCTGTGGCTGTGTGTTTCAGGTCGTGGTCATGCTTGAAGACCCAGCCACGATCCATCTTCAATGCTCTTACTGAGGGAAGGAGGTTGTTGGCCAAAATCTCGCGATACTTGGTCCCATCCATCCTCCCCTCAATAGATGCAGTCATCCTGTACCCTTTGCAGAAAAGCATCCCCAAAGAATTATGTTTCCACCTCCATGCTTCAAGGTTGGGAGGGTGTTCTTGGGGTTGTACTCATCCTTCTTCTTCCTCCAAGCACGGCGAGTGGAGTTTAGACCAAAAAGCTCTATTTTTGTCTCATCAGACCACATGAACTTCTCCCATTCCTCCTCTGGATCATCCAGATGGTCATTGGCAAACTTCAGACGGGCCTGGACATGCGCTGGCTTGAGCAGGGGGACCTTGCGTGCACTGCTGGATTTTAATCCATGACGGCGTAGTGTGTTACTAATGATTTTCTTTGAGACTGTGGTCCCAGCTCTCTTCAGGTCATTGACCAGGTCCTGGCGTGTAGTTCTGGGCTGATCCCTCTCCTTCCTCATGGTCATTGATGCCCCACGAGGTGAGATCTTGCATGGAGCCCCAGACAAAGGGTGATTGATCGTCATCTTGAACTTCTTCCATTATCTAATAATTGCGCCAACAGTTGTTGCCTTCTCACCAAGCTGCTTGCCTTACTGTCCTGTAGCGCATCCCAGCCTTGTGCAGGTCTACAATTTTATCCCTGATGTCCTTACACAGCTCTCTAGTCTCGGCCATTGTGGAGAGGTTGGAGTCTGTTTGATTGAGTGTGTGGACAGGTGTCTTTTATACAGGTAACGAGTTCAAACAGGTGCAGTTAATACAGGTAAGGAGTGGAGAACAGGAGGGCTTCTTAAAGAAAAAACTAACAGGTCTGTAAGAGCCGGAATTCTTACTTGGTTGGTAGGTGATCAAATACTTATGTCATGCAATAAAATTAATTACTTAAAAATCATACAATGTGATTTTCTGGATTTTTGTTTTAGATTCCGTCTCTCACAGTTGCAGTGTACATATGATAAAAATTACAGACCTCTACATGCTTTGTAAGTAGGAAAACCTGCAAAATTGGCAGTGTATCAAATACTTGTTCTCTCCACTGTATGTAGTGGTGTAATAATGTTATATGATGTACTGTTTTATATTTTGTTTTATGTGTAATGTAAGTGTCTTAATGTGTTAGGATCCCTAATAAATACAAATATATTTATATATTTAAATATATACATTGCAATTCTTCTCGAATAAGTGGCAGTTCATGTGCAAAGGATGAGCATTTAAATTAAAATAATTATCAACTGTGTGTAGTGAATCCATTTTGTCTTTCCCGCTCTTTCTCAGTCCCCACCCATTTCCTTTGTCTACCAAGCCTTCATATCGGCTTTGTCCGCCAGGAACTTTTTCTTTGTATCATGTAGTAACCCAAATATCTACTGTTTGTTTGTTATGTATTCTGTGTGATTATTTAGTTAGTTAATTAATAAATAATGAAGCCAACTCGTATATATCTGATTCATGATTTAGGCTAGGAATTGTGACGTTCAGTAATGAGAACTGATGAGGTAATAATAATTTATTAATAGAAGACTGTAATTGATCAGATATTAAAATATCTGAAGAGTTATATTCGGAAAATTTAAATTCAGTAAATCTCAACATTTTCAGTAGTGCCCTGACTTCCTAGTTAATTAATGTTTACATGATTAGTTTAATCACGTAATAATTAAACCTAGAGAACTGATTTGATATAAATAAGTCATCACATTTAATGATAGTCCAGACATGACATCCCACATATGCTGAGCACCTGTTGGCTGCTTTTCCTTCACTCTGCGGTCCAACTCATCCCATACCATCTCAATTGGATTGAGGTCGGTGATTGTGGAGGCCAGGTCATCTGATGCAGCACTCCATCACACTCCTTGGTCAAATAGCCCTTACACAGCCTGGAGTTGTGTTGTGTCATTGTCCTGTTGAAAAACAAATGATAGTCCCACTAAGCGCAAACCAGATGGGATGGCGTACCGCAGCAGAATTATGTGGTAGCCATGCTGGTTAAGTGTCCCTTGAATTCTAAATAAATCACCGTCAGTGTCACCAGCTAAGCACCCAAAGACCATCACACCTCCTCCATTCTTCACGGTGGGAACCACACATGCAGAGATCATCAATTCACCTACTCTGCATCTCACAAAGACACGGTGGTTGGAACCAAAAATCTCAAATTTGGACTCATCAGACCAACGGACAGATTAAGCTGTCTAATGTCCATTGCTCGTGTTTCTTGGCCCAAGCAAGTCTCTTCTTATTATTGGTGTCCTTTAGTAGTGGTTTCTTTGCAGCAATTCAACCATGAAGGCCTGATTCACGCAGTGTCCTCTGAACAGTTGATGTTGAGATGTGTCTGTTACTTGAACTCTATGAAGCATTTATTTGGGCTGCAATTTCTGAAGCTGGTAACTCTAATGAACTTATTCGCTGCAGCAGAGGTAACTCTGCGTCTTCCTTTCCTGTGGTGGTCCTCATGAGAGCCGGTCTCGACATAGCGCTTGATGGTTTTTGCGACTGCACTTCAAGAAACTTTCCAGATTGACTGACCTTCATGTCTTATAGTAATGATGGGCTGTCATTTCTCTTTGCTTATTTGAGCAGTTCTTGCCATAATATGAACTTGGTCTTTTACCATGTAGGGTTATGTTCTGTATACTACTCCTACCTTATCACAATACAACTGATTGGCTCAAATGCATTAAGAAGGAAAGAAATTCCACAAATGAACTTTTAAGAAGGCACACCTGTTAATTGAAATGCATTCCAGGTGACTATGAAGCTGGTTGAGAGAATGCCAAGAGTATGCAAAGCTATCATCAATGCAAAGGGTGGCTACTTTTAAGAATCTCAAATATAAAATATATTTTGTTTAACACTTTTTTGGTTACTACATGATTCCATGTGTTATTTCATAGTTTTGCTGTCATCGCTATTATTCCACAATACAGAAAATAGTCCAAATAAAGAAAAACGCTTGAATGAGTAGGTGTGTCCAAACGTTTACTGGTACTGTATATACAGTACCATTCAAAAGTTTGGACACACCAACACATTCAAAAATAATATCTAGATTATTTTTTACTATTTTGGAATCAATATCTTTTTTGCTCCTTGTTCACTTTGCTGCGCTCTTTCCTGACCTGATGAAGTGGATGAAACAGCCCTGGGTGAGATGTTTCAGCTTTCTCCTTGCTTGCTACAGTTAGTATTTGGTCATGCCGCACCTGAATTTTCCATCGGTCAGACCTGCGTGGCAGGAGGAGAGCATGTGCTTCAGATTGGCTGGTCGTCCACAGTGTGCAGCTGTCTGGGCTGTCTGCCAACCCCAACGTGTGAAGGTTTGTTGCTGTTGGGAAAACATTGTACACAGAGCAAAGCAGAAACTTAATCCGCTGCCCTTCCATGTTCCAGGTGAGTGACCTCTTTCTCACGCTACCCCAGCATGTCAAGCTGCTATGTATTTTCACGGCTACAACTCTTGACATGCCTGAATTCTTCCTCAGCCTTTCATTCCTACCTCTGCACCACAGCACTTTTTGGAATCTGCCTTCTTCCAGCTTGACCTGGTTGTGCATCGCAGACTCAGCCTGTCTTGGTTTACCGACCCAACAATGTCACCGTGTTGCAGCTGTTCCTCCGCCTCCCTGAGCGCTCTGCTGGTTGACCACTTGCGACCACTGACCTCAATCTCTGCCTGACGAACCCGCTCATCCTTGCTGTCCCGCAGCATCATAGGCTGATGTGCTTTTGTTGACTCATAGTCCTCTACCACAGATGTAATTGGCAGCTGCAGCTTGCAGTCTAAATCTATTTTCTGAGATATTGTGTAAAATAATGTTCTCTCGCTATGTCTACTGAAACAAACATCCGCTTAAAGAGAATAATCACAGATTTATTTAAAAACAGTAACATTTTAGAAAGAACAAATATTCAGGATATACAGCATTTGTGTCAAAAAAATCATTGAGGGAGGCACAGTGATGCCGAAACGTTGGTAAATACCCATTAAATTGTTGGGAGATGATGCATGCAGTGTGCCACTTCCTTTATTTTGATAGTTCATTGGACAACACAACTTCTAAGGGAATTCACAGTGAATATACGTCATACAAAATGTTGTGTGTATTATACTGTATATTATAGGACAATAGTGGAGGTATATGAGATATTTTACAACAGAGGTTGAACTTGCAGCCCATCAGTTAGATGTCTGTGGAACAAGGTGAAAATGACAGATCAGTGTCCAGATGTGTGTATGATTCTACTTTATCACTGTGCTCGCCTCGCCATAGACTGAACTTCCTAGTGTGAAGAGGGATCCCAACACTAGAGGCAGATTTCAAAGTACTTGACATATTTTTCTTGACAATTGATGTTCTTGCTGTGAACATAATGAAAATCTGCAAGCCCTGTGGAGCAAAAACACAAACACAAAAACATGATCAAGTATTTTCAGGAACACACAAGGACAAACAAAGGTAGTGTTTCCATAAAGAGCAGCTCAATTTATTTATGTTTAGTAGGTGTCTAATTGTCAATCGTCTGGATTCTGTGGTACAATAGTACACTAGTATTTCTAGTTGACATTTGATTCATTCAGCAGACACTCTTATCCAGAGTAACTTACAGTAGTGAGTGCATACATTTACTACCTGAGTGGTGGTGAGAACACAGAAGGAGATGTTGAGTATGGTGTACATGGTCTGGTTCTGTGTAATGAGCAACAGATAGCCCAGGATCCAGGAGAGACCGAGCACCACAGCCAGAGAAAAGCTACTGAGGAACTTCTTCTTCATCGATGTGTGTCTTGTACTGGGAAACATAACCAACATACTTAGATTGCTGTAATAGACTGCCGTAATGCTGTGGTATAAGAACAGTATGCTACCATTGACTGAGTGGGTTAAAGCATGGTGCTCATTAAATTTGATGATTTGATTACTAATGACTGAATTAATAATAAAATAATACATTTTATTTTTCACAAGTTTTAAATTGAAAGACAGAAAAAAAATGTACAAGCTTGTTAGTAGGCATTTAAATCCAAACTGATCTTTGTGACTACAACTTTCTACTTTGTGCCCCCCAAATGCCCCCATTAATATTACCTGGTTAAATGTGGGTTGGTCTTAACTGCAAAACAAAGCAACACCACCGTGTTGAAGATTAGCATGAACGCCACAGGAATCAGGAAACCCCAAAACATTGGCAGCTTGAAGTCAAAGTTCCCCTTTGGATCGAGGGCAGCAAGCCAGCTACTGAGAGGTCAAATTCATGAGTTAGAGAGTGGGACAATGTGACAGACAAAACAGGACGCTAGTGATTTGAATAACGTGGTGTAAAGTTAACATGGTGGGTGGCATAAGTAAACAAGAAACCTTTGAACAAAATTGATAATTAAAAATAATAATAATGTTTGAACTTTTTATATTGTTCTTGGCCAATTATTAGCATGCATTATAAACATGCATATGAACATTGATCAGGATAACATTTTACAGCATGAGTTTTATAAAGCAATTGCCCCGTTTTAATTTAAATTCAACCTATTATAAGATAACCACAGAAGAGGAAGTGAATTGCAGTTCAGCACAGCACTCAGGTGTAGTAGTATAGTACAGTAAAGTATAGTATAGCACAGTATAGTACAATACAGTACAGAGAAGTAAGACAGAATTAGTATAGTACAGTATTGACTCACAATTCTTCCTGCCTGTAACCCAGTGGATCATCCACTCTGTCTCTTATTCCTAAGGTGAGGGACACCACAACTGCAGGCAGTCCTAAAGGAGAGAATGATGTTGTTATTTCCTGGTAGATTTGCATGCAGCCATATACATTGTATGTGTGGTATATATATACTTTCTCTAAAGACATTACATCACTATACAAGTAGCTTTTAAGTTCTATTTCAGGCTTATTAGAGCCTGAAAATATCACCTAGCATTAGTTTTGGTTCAAGGAGCCCAGGTCTAATGTCAGCCGAAACTACTAAATACTTGATGTTTCTCCATGCTGTCCTACCCCATCCGATGGCCACGGTATAGGCTGTGAAGTGTGACGGGCTGGTGGCCAGGCTGTTTCTGATCATCAGGAAGACATGTGTGGCGAACAGCGTGTTCCAGGTGAACGTCCCCAACAGGAAGTACTGCAGCAGGACTGCCACTGCAGTACAGGGACCTCTGTCCCGCTCTGTGTGTGTGTCGGACGGGGGGAGAATGTTGTCCTTCTGTATTTCAGGTTTGCCCAGCTGTTTATGAGGGTTGTCCACTCCCAACATGAAGAGGAGGGTGAAGATCAGGAGACACATGCAGACGCTCACTAAGAGGACCGTTGGGTTGGTTTTGCGTGATTTCCTGGGGACAGGTGATAGACAACACTATGTTAGGGAAGTTAGATGTGTAGCTATGGATGTGTTGGTTCATTAATAGTGGGTTTTATAATGGTTTCACCTATCAAGTCCTGTTGGATAAATGGGCTTCTTTACACCATTGAGAAGCACCCAATATTTTTTATTGGTTCTAGAACCCTGAGGGATCTTACCTGGTCCCCATCTGGAATGTTATTGTTAAACTCAACCCAATGATTGACATGGAACATCCCAATATGGTGAGCGCTCAGGGTATTTAAAATCCTTCCTGTACGACTGTAGAAAGAACATTAAAAATATGTTTCTGTCACAGTCATATAGAAAGTCATTGCCTCATGTGTCTGGATCCTGCTAATGATGTATAAGATATGTCAGAGTGTGGTCAGTAAAAGGGAGATGAAGGCAGCTAGCTATTCACCATCAGCACAGCAAAGTTAGTGGTGTGATTACAGAAACATCGCAGGCCGTCTGCTGAGTGGTTGACTTTGGAGCAGCCAAAGGTGCGCCAGTCTTTCAACGTGTAGTTCCATGACACGCAGGCAAAGTCATAGAGGGAGGTGTTGGGAACAGCCTGAGAAGTGAGAACAGACACAAACTGAATTGGTCCACTCACACAGACAGCATTGTGAAGAAGGCGCAGCAGCGCCTCTTCAACCTCAGGAGGCTGAAGAAATTTGGCTTGTCACCAAAAGCACTCACAAACTTCTACAGATGCACAATCGAGAGCATCCTGGCGGGCTGTATCACCGCCTGGTACGGCAACTGCTCCGCCCTCAACCGTAAGGCTCTCCAGAGGGTGGTGAGGTCTGCACAACGCATCACCGGGGGCAAACTACCTGCCCTCCAGGACACCTACACCACCCGATGTCACAGGAAGGCCATAAAGATCATCAAGGACATCAACCACCCGAGCCACTGCCTGTTCACCCCGCTATCATCCAGAAGGCGAGGTCAGTACAGGTGCATCAAAGCTGGGACCGAGAGACTGAAAAACAGCTTCTATCTCAAGGCCATCAGACTGTTAAACAGCCACCACTAACATTGAGTGGCTGCTGCCAACACACGGACACTGACTCAACTCCAGCCACTTTAATAATGGGAATTGATGGGAAATGATGTAAATATATCACTAGCCACTTTAAACAATGCTACCTTATATAATGTTACTTACCCTACATTATTCATCTCATATGCATACGTATATACTGTACTCTATATCATCGACTGTATCCTTATGTAATACATGTATCACTAGCCACTTTAAACTATGCCACTTTGTTTACATACTCATCTCATTTGTACATACTGTACTCGATACCATCTACTGTATCTTGCCTATGCTGCTCTGTACCATCACTCATTCATATATCCTTATGTACATATTCTTTATCCCCTTACACTGTGTACAAGACAGTAGTTTTGGAATTGTTAGTTAGATTACTTGTTGGTTATTACTGCATTGTCGGAACTAGAAGCACAAGCATTTCGCTACACTCGCATTAACATCTGCTAACCATGTGTATGTGACAAATAAAATTTGATTTGATTTGAAACTCACTGTAAATCCTTCAGCAAAAGACATGCATTCACAGTATTCCTTATAAAAATAAATATATAAAAAGTCAATTATATAACAGGTCATTAATAAGCAAATGTGGGAAAGAAGAAATTACAATTATCATAAATCATATTGTATACAATACAACATATACTTACTTCCCTGTTCCTTATGGCGGATAAGCAACAATGGATAACTTAGATCAAGGGTAGGCAACCCTGGTCCTGGAGGGCTACAGGCACGTCATGTTTTTTATTTAAACGACCTGGAAGACCAGGTGTGTTTACTTTAGGCAATCACTGAACTGATCAATTAGCTTAGTTGGTCAGATGTAGTGCCTAGAAATACCTGCGGCACTCCAGAAACTGTGCTGCCTATCCCCTGACTTAGAATTTGGACCACTATGTGTTTCCTGATTCCAAGATAAATCCTACTGTGGGCTTGAAGAGCATCTCAACATGTAATCCAGACACTTGTCCCAGGTTAGCAGAGATGACCCTTCTGCTGGTCCCTGAAGAAGCGCTGAAAGCCTTGGACCTGAAGAACCGGTCGTTTTGGTAGAGCACAAAACCAATGGAGTGGTTTGTGTTTTTACTATGCAAAACTGAGTGGAGAGAGACATCATTAAAACACTACATAGGCATAATGACATTTGAAATTTATATATCCCTTTGAAATCTTTGTGAGTGTGTAAACATCTGTTTCTAATGCCCATAAAACCCTTGGAATTGATGTGTGTGTGTGAGAGAGAGCGAGAGAGAGAGAAAAAGAAAGAGAGAGATTGTTGTTCATGTCAGGACTTCATATACATGAGTAGCATGACCTTGCCTTGTAGGCTTATTGTGGAAATGACTTCTCAATAGTTTATTGACTAGCCAAATGACTTCTCAATAGTTTATTGACTAGCCAAATGACTTCTCAATAGTTTATTTATCCATATGTCATGTGACTGAACTTTACTGGACAATCAATATTTTTATCACTGCTGACATGTTTTCTGAGACCACAAAGAGCAGTTAAGCTCTCTGTGATATCGGTACAAGGAAAATTAAGCTTGAGTTTATACACTATGTTTGTATACCAACATTGACTCACCTGGTGTGAATTTGATAACAATCTGGACATCGGTAGAACCTCCTTTGTCAGCTATCAGTTCAGAGGTATTGGTGTTGAGATTCTAAGAACACAGGATGAGATGTTACTATCCTTTGTGCAAGCACTTCCAAGAGTTAATGAACAGTGAGCCTGGTGAAATTTGGGGAGCGCATCATCAGTAGTGTACCTTTGGTTCCTAGGGTGTTTCGGCCTTTCACACTATACACCCTCCCCAAAGGCGGCCAGCGACAGGGTGATCAATCCTACGCTTGCGTCCCATTCCCAATTAGTCATAGGAGTTGTTGATGATAGCCAACATCCCATGGGACTATGCATGGCAGGGGCATCCTCCTCCCTGAGTCAAGCATTGTTGACCGCATACCTCCTGGCCCTCTCACTTCGGGGCCCAGCTGGGGTCTTTCCTCTTCATCCAGAGCCACTGACTGCTGCCTTCTGCCGCCTCCGATACAGCTTTGATTGCCGAACGCTGGCTCTGGCCCTTAATTCCAAGGTCTCTAAGCAGTCTGGTTGTAGATGTTGCCACAAAACCTCTGCAGCCCACCTCCACTGGTCGGACTTCTGTGTTCCAGCCATGATGCCGTGCTTCGGCAGCTAGATCGGCATAGCGCAGATGCTTTCGCTCATAAGCCTCATCTACTGAGTCCTCCCAGGGTACTGTGAGCTCAATGATGAAGACCTTCTTGAGTGAACGGGACCAGAGCACCATGTCAGGTCTTAGGGTGGTGGTTGCGATCTCCGGAGGAAACACAAGTTGCCGGCCAATGTCAGCTAGCATTTTCCAGTCGCGGGCCAAGCGCAGCTGGTCTCGCTCTAATGGTGTCGAGCCGCGCTTCGGTGGTTTAGCCCCTTCGCGGACAAAGTTTGTCCGTAAGGGCTGTGATGCTGATGGGGGTGGTAGGGAGTTGGTGGCAGCTCGCTTGTCCTCCAGGGCGGACGCAAGGTTTTTAAGGACTTGGTTGTGACGCCAAGTGTAGCGTCCTTGAGTGAGACTTGTTTTACACCCTGTGAGAATGTGCCTGAGGTTGGCTGGCATGGAACAGAGGGCACAGTCCGGATCTTCACCATACCATTGGTGAAGATTAACTGGTGTTGGAAGGACGTCATATGTTGCTCTGATGGAGAAGCTCAACCGCCTCGCTTCCATGGCCCACAGATCCTTCCAGCTTATCTTCCTCTTCTCCACACTGTCCCATCGAGTCCACTGTCCCTGTTTGGAAAGAGAGACTGCCTTGGCCCACCTTGCAGCCTCCTCCTGATGGCGTACTTCCTGCACTACCATCTTCCTCCGCTCTGGTGCAGTGGCCTTACTCCAAGCAGCACGGCTAGTTAGCCCAAGGCCTCCTCTCCCTTGCTGAACATGACCCACAATGTCAGCATGTCTGAGGGCTGCTGTTGCCTCCTGGACTGCTTTTCCTGGCCTCCATTTGCGCCCAGTTGCCAAGGTCGGCGCGTTGTTGCTCACCACTGGGTCTCGAGATTCATTCAGTGTCATCTGGAGCCTGGTTTTTGAACACTTGAATTCCTCTGTTAGACTGGTGAGGGGCAGCTTGAGGACACCATCTCCATAGAGGCCTATGGTGGTAAGGCATCGTGGAACTCCGAGCCACTTCTTTAAGTAGCCTGTGACTCCTCTTTCCATCTTCTCCACTGTTGAGATTGGAACCTCATACACTGCTAAGGGCCACAACACCCGGGGTAGGAGACCAAACTGCAGACACCAGGCCTTTAACTTTCCAGGTAGCTGGGTGTTGTCGATGGACTGTAGGCTACTACTGATGTCTTTGCGCAGCTGTTGCACCTGGTCTTTGTCCTTCAGGCTTGCATCATACCACCTTCCAAGGCTTTTTACCGGCTGCTCAGACACTGTTGGGATTTGGTCATCTCCGATGAAGAATTTCAGGTCAGAGAGTACTCCCTTCACAATCGAGATGCTGCATGACTTGGATGGTTTAATCTTCATACGGGCCCAGCTGATGTTCTCCTCGAGTTTTCTGAGCAGTCTCCTGGTGCATGGGACAGTGGTGGTCAATGTTGTAATGTCGTCCATGTAGGCTCTGAGTGGAGGGAGGCGGAAACCAGAGTCGACTCGCTGTCCACCAGCAACCCATTTTGAGGATCTGATGATAACCTCCATTGCCATTATGAATGCCAACGGAGAAATGGTACATCCCGCCATTATACCTACATTCAGGCACTGCCATGAGGTGGTGAACTCTGAGGTGGTAAAGCAGAACTGCAGATCCTGGAAGTACGACTTCACCAGGGTTGTGATGGTGTCCGGTATGTGGAAAAATCTGAAGGCAGACCACAGGAGTTCATGGGGCACAGAGCCAAATGCATTGGCGAGGTCAAGAAAGACTACATGGAGGTCCCTTTTTTCCACCTTGGCCATTTGGATCTGGTGCCAGATCATGCTGGAATGTTCCAAGCAGCCAGAGAACCCTGATATTCCTGCCTTCTGTACAGATGTATCGACGTACGCATTCCTTTGCAGGTACTCTGCCATCCTCTGGGCAATGACCCTAAAGAAGATTTTACCCTCGACATTCAGTAAGGAGATTGGGCGGAATTGGCTGATGTTCACTGCATCCTTCTCCTTAGGGATCAGGACCCCGCCTGCCCTACGCCACACTTTGGGTATTATCTTATTTTTCCAAGCTGTTCTCATAAGCCTCCAGAGGAACCTCAGGACGTCTGGTGCGTTCTTATACACTTTGTACGGGACTCCATTTGGCCCCGGGGCTGATGCTGTTCTTGCCCGTCGAACTGTGTTTTCCACCTCTTTCCATGTCGGAGGGCTGGTCTCAATATGATGTTCCGGGGGTTCAATGGGTGGGATATCTGATGGGATGGCCAGATGTTCATGTCGCTTTGAGTCAAAGTTTGTTGTTCTCAGGTGCTCCTCTAGGTCTTTCTTGGTTGTTTTTAGAGCTCCACTTTTTTCCTTCGTGAAGAGACTTTTAAGGAACTTGAAGGGATCTTTATAGAATCGAGTTCTAGTTTGTTCTTTCGTCCTTCTGCGTTTCCGTAGGTTCTCTGCTCTGCGGAGGGATGCCAACCGGGTTTTGATATCAGCCTGAAGTGCCTCTATGCCCTCCTTTTCCACTTCCGAGGCCTTCTTCCACTGTTTCTTAAGCTGTCGCCTTTCTTGAACGAGGCGCTTGATTTCTTGTTGCCTCCTGGAAACTGGTGGGGTTGGAACCTTTCTCCCGCCTTTTGCCTCTTCCACTCCAAATCTTTCTGTCCCGTACTCATAGATAATGTCCCCCATTCTCTCCAACTTCTTCTCCACTGTGCCTCGAAGTTTCTCGAGGGTCAAGGTAAGGTCAGTATTCACTGTTTCCCACAACTTCTTGTCACTGGCGCCAGGCCACTTCACATACGGCCTGTGCCCTGGTAGTCTCCTCTCGACTGCAGGTCTGGGAGGCTCGGTGAGTTCCACTCCTGTTGTTGGTTCCACCTCAGTTGTTACTTCGGTGCTTGAGTTTACGTCCTCCATGACAGTGGTGCTGATGCACTGCAAACTATGGTTTGATGAATTCTGTTGGCCACAAAATTACCAGATCTTCCTGGAGAAGGAGATTAATATGAGATACAATCCATACCAAACCTTACTGACCAGCAGAGGAAACATTTAAAAAATGAGATGATTTACCCAATCTGTCAACACAGATATAAACTATCAATTTAAATGCCAGTGTGTAGGTTCACTAGCAGTCTCACTCACCAGTCAGAGCAGTAAACTGGATCCCTACTGTGTCACTTGGTACTTGGACAGACTGGACTACCAGGTTGGGCTGAACCACCGAGGACACATTATTGTGCTGGTCCAGGGAAAACTTCTCCAGGGTCTCTGTGAGGCTGGGAGAGAAACACAGAAAAACATTAGTTTACATGCACCCATACAGACATGCACTGAGGCACACGTACACACATAAACTCAAGCATATGTAGAAATACACACCACCACACACGCACGCTCACACACACACGCACGCTCACACAGACAAACACACTCCTGTACTTTTGGACAGCGTCTCTCTCCTGTGTACTCTCCTCACTGGCATTCAGCAGCTGACTGATGGTGGTTACAGCTGCCACTGTGATGTCCTGCAGCATAATCAAAACCAGGGGATGAACCTCAGGTGTTCAAATCAAATTTCAACTTCAGTAACAACCTTACGTTTCTCTCCAGAACATGTCATAGTCACGACTTGATTTCAAAACATGTTATACCCCTGTGATATTTGCAGACTGAAGCAGTGTGTTAGCTATCTGAGCTGCTGTGGTGATGTTGTCAGCTGACAGCTGCTCTGGTTGGAAGGTCAGGATCTGAGTACTGAAGGTTAACTGTAGTAAATCACCTGAACTGCTGGAGATCTGAACAGGAAGAGACAAGGATTTTTATTCATTATATTTGTTTTATTGTTTTTCAACAAAAGATTGTATAAGTGGCAGCAACATCCTGAACTGTGAGTGCATTTGGATATTATAGTTGCTCAGTTGGTAAAGTATGGCCCTTGCAATACCAGGGTTGTGGGTTCAATTCCCACAGGGGACCAGTATGAAAATGTATGCACTCATTACTGTAAGTTGCTTTGGATAAAAACATATTCTAATTGTAAAAATAAAATGTGATGTCAAACACAAAAAATAAAAAAATAAAGTTCCTAAAACTGTTAAGCAGAATAAAGGAACAGAATACATGATCTGAAGGTAAAAGCCAGTTGTTACTGATCTTCAAACTGTAAGATCCACTCCTCATAATGATGACTGTAACTGACCCAAAGAAAGAAGAACGCTAAATCAAGACTTCAATCAGGATAATAAAAAATATGCTTATTGACTTACATTTCCTAGAATGTCACTGAGGGTTAGTTCACACTGCAGTTCATGAGGAGGACCAAACATTGGAGATCCAGTGTCATTCAAACATCTTGCTGAGGCTTCTGTTAAACCGGCTGGAGGAACCAAGATGAAAAGAAACTCAAGGTTTTGTGTTACCTAACACAACATTAATTAGGACTGTAACATTTTTGTAAGATTAGGTGAATAAAAGTAACATACCACTGGTTGTATTCTCATCACACAACTCTTCTGAATAAGCAGACCAACCAACCGTTGATCTTGGGAAGGAGAATCCATCCTTGATGGCTGAATTGCAGAAATTCCCTATTGAAGTAAAATGCGTTTCAACATGGAATGCAAACATGAAATTTACATTCTGAATGTGAGATCCAGGGAATATTGTTGTGGATTCAATGTGAGTTCCAGGGTTAGGAATGTTTTATATTTGTTATTTAACCTTTATTTAACTAGGCAAGTCAGTTAAGAACAAATTCTTATTTTCGATGAGGGCTTAGGAACAGTGGGTTAACTGCCTTGTTCAGGGGCAGAAGTACAGATTCTTACCTTGTCAGCTCGGGGATTCGGTTACTAGATCAACGCTATAACCACTAGGCTACCTGCCGTGAGATCCAGGGTTACGTATAGTAGTGTAGTGATGTTTACTCTGAATGTGAGATCCAGGTTTAGGTATAGTAATGTAGTGGTGTGTACTGTGAATGGTAGATCCAGGGTTAGGTATAGTAGTGTAGTATTGTGGAGGAGTCTGAATGGTAGATCCAGGGTTAGGTATAGTAGTGTAGTATTGTGGAGTGTAGTCTGAATGGTAGCTCCAGGGTTAGGTATAGTAGTATAGTATTGTGGAGGAATCTGAATGGTAGATCCAGGGTTAGGTATAGTAGTGTAATATTGTGGAGGAGTCTGAATGGTAGATCCAGGGTTAGGTATAGTAGTGTAGTATTGTGGAGGAGTAAGAATGGTAGAGCCAGGGTTAGGTATAGTAGTGCAGAATTGTGGAGTGGAGTCTGAATGGTAGATCCAGGGTTAGGTATAGTAGTGTAGTATTGTGGAGGAGTCTGAATGGTAGATCCAGGGTTAGGTATAGTAGTGTACTATTGTGGAGGAGTCTGAATGGTAGAGCCAGGGTTAGGTATAGTAGTGTGGTATTGTGGAGTGGAGTCTGAATGGTAGATCCAGGGTTAGGTATAGTAGTGTAATATTGTGGAGGAGTCTGAATGGTAGATCCAGGGTTAGGTATATTAGTGTAGTATTGTGGAGTGGAGTCTGAATGGTAGATCCAGGGTTAGGTATAGTAGTGCAGGCTTGTGGAGGAGTCTGAATGGTAGATCCAGGGTTAGGTATAGTAGTGTAGTATTGTGGAGGAGTCTGAATGGTAGATCCAGGGTGAGGTATAGTGTAAGTGTGTGGATGTACCCTCTGAACAGGTGTCTCCGGTCCACTCATCAGGACAGATACAGACTCCACTCTGCAGGTCACCACCGTTGATACAGACCAGAGGAGGGATTGTGGTGGGAGAGTGGGTGGTGGAGGTGGTGGGAGAGGGGAGAATGATACTAGTGATAGGGATAGAGGTAGGGTAACCAGTAGTTGGAAGTCCAGTAGTATTTAGGTAACCAGTAGTTGGAGAGTCAGTAGCTGGAGAGTCAGGCGTTAAAGGGGCAGTAGTAGTTGGGGTAGTTTTGTCAATGGTGGTTGGAATGGCAGAGGATGTGCTGAGATCCCCCTATGGAAAAGAGACTTTATAAAAGATAATTAATTCAGTAAACCACATAAACAAGGATACATAGTGTCAGTTCCTATAATCATAGATGATCCATGCTGTTCCAGTTTCATTGTGTCTGCATCAGTGTAGAAATGTTTTCTACTGTAGTTTGAGAGAAATACATCTTTATCACTGCCAATAAACGGTTGACAGCAAAGACTACTCTGTTATCAACTGAATTTTTCAGTTTTTGATTTGTTAAAAAAGTTTGAAATATCCAATAAATGTCGTTCCACTTCATGATTAATTCCCACTTGTTGTTGATTCTTCACAAAAAAATACAGTTTTATATCTTTATGTTTGAAGCCTGAAATGTGGCAAAAGGTCGCAAAGTTCAAGGGGGCCGAATACTTTCGCAAGGCACTATATGTCTAAGACTGGAGGTACAGTAACTAGCGTACTATCCCTTGCAGGACAGATTATGGCAGCCAGCTCCATAGATCAGGATGAGATATAAGAGGATGGGTTTCTAAAGGCAGCAGAACAGGTCAACATTAAACCCTGGAGTCTCAGATAGACAACTCAAGTCTTAATCTGTCCACAGGCTCCAGAGGCAGGAGATGAGATAATGGAGGTGAGGGTTTACCAGGTAGATGACAGGACAGCCTATTGGCCCTAATGAAGGCTCAAAGGCTGAACTCATTTAAAAAAATAATAATAATAAAGAAACACTTTATTGAACTGTCACTTTTTTCCCTATAACAGTGGGCAAAATGTATAGCAGTTTTCTAAGAGTGTACCCCTAAATGAACCTTATGAAACAAATTAACCTTGAATTATTGAAATTAGACATACATATGTGACAGTGAATATGCTCAAAGTGTTTTCATAAACATCTCTTTATCTGCACAATAATGAGGAAGACTGGTGAACAGTTTGGATGGAACGTTCCACTGCCGTAAGAAATCCTTATTTTAGAGGAAGAGTTTGGCGCCACCACATGGTAGTTGAAGGTAGACACAGAGGCTGCTTCAAAATCAAATAACATTGTACTTGACACATGCTTCTAAACAACAGGTGTAGACTATCAGCAGCGGTGCCTGGGTAAAATCACTGGGGAAGCCAAGCCCCCCCCCAACAAAAAAAAGCCATATTACAACCTGTGTTGTGATAATTGTGCTATAACCTAATTCATATGCTTTGCGACCGTGATATATAGGTCTAAAGGCCGAGACAATAAGACAAAAGTGGCAGAATAAATTCAACCACACCTTTGTTTTATCACAAAACCAGATAGCTCTGTCCAATGAAGTCCACAAAGCATATTGCGTGTACAGTAACAGACAGTTAGTTACATGACCTAGCATTGTCAAGCAAGTTAATGTTTCAACATTTTATGACCACTAAACAACTATTGAATTAGAACCAGTGTTACCACAAGTCGCAAAGAAAACGGGAGCTGCCTCCACTATTCCAGTACCATTTCAACTTTAACATTTGATCATTGAATCACCTCTGCTTTGTCTAATACAGTCACAACAAAAAGATACCAAAACAATTTAGTCCAATCAACGTAAGCTAAATATGATGTGGCTGTCTTGGTTCTGATTTCTGTGTGCAAGTAGAAAAACATGTTGACTCACCCTACTTGTAGAGAAACGCCAATGCCATCCTCCTCTCTTTCATGTTGAGGACACGGTCTATCACTCTGGCATACAGCAGTACACGCCTTTATTTGTTTGTTGTCCTAGGCTACCTGACTAAAATGCTTGTTCGCTAGCCTAACTTCAATTCGAGGCAACATTAGCCTTCTAACGTTACATCTAATGTTACTGTAGCTACATATTGAACTTCCATCCTCTCAGGCCAGTGGCACAACAATGTATGAATTAATGGTTGGATCAGAATCACCATTACGGAGGATAAATAAAACAACAAGTCCAAATCCCTATCTCCATCCATGGCTAATTTAGGAAAGGGCATTTTTTTTTGTTAGCTAGCCACCGGGGGACAACAACACAACGAGATGCAAAAATGCAAGTTTATCTGTCAATGACGTATGCTGTCAAAGGGATTTGAAAGGAGTGACGCCAAAATCCAAGCTTGCTTTCCGTGACACTTTTTTTTTGTGAGCCAGTATGGAGCCAGATAGCATTGTTAGGATAGTAAGAAAATCCATATGTAAATTGTTAGGCTCATAAGAAATGTGTGAAACGTAGACGTGAAATTTCATCTGTGAATATATGAACACCACGTTGCGATTACAGACTAACATTTTAGGCTTGAACAAATCTGACATATATATATAATCTGACATATACCTTTCAGAGTTTTGCCAGTTTCATCTGAATTTATGAAATTGCTTCTTCCAATTATTGATAAACATCCACTTGTTAAGAAACTAACTGTTAGAACTGTTAAGGCTCCATGGATTGATGAGGAATTGAAAAACTGTATGGTTGAAAGGGATGGGGCAAAAGGAGTGGCTAATAAGTCTGGCTGTGTACATCTGACTTGCTGACTTACTGCAAATTGAGGAATTATGAGACTAAACTCAACAAAAAGAAGAAGAAACTTTATTATGAAGCCAAAATCAATGACATAAAGAAATATGTAGTACTTTAAATTCAATTATTGGCAGAAAAACAAATTAATCTCCATCTTTCATTGAATAAGATGGCTTATTCATCACAAAACTATTTGAAGTTGCCAATTTTTTTTATTGATTATTTAATTGGCAAAGTGGGCAAACTTAGGCAGGAAATGCCCACGACAAACAGTGAGCAATTATGTTCATGCATAAAAAACAAATAATGAAATAAAAGCAGTGCAAGTTTGAATTTTGTAAAGTTTGTGTGGGAGTATTGTTAACGGCCAATAATGACAAACCTCCTGGTTCATTAGCAACCACAGCTAATGAAGTCACTGAAACCATTAACAAAGAGTTGCAGTCTGTTTTGGAATGGGTGGCCAGTAATAAACCGGTCCTGAACATCTCTAAAACTAAGAGCATTGTATTTGGTACTAATCATTCCTTAAGTGCTAGACCTCAGCTGAATCTGGTAATGAATGGTGTGGCTGTTGAACGTTACCTTAGATTGTAAACTGTCATGGTGAAAACATATGGATTCAATGGTTACAAATATGGGGAGAGGTCTAGCCGTAATAAAGAGATACTCTGCTTTTTTGACACCACACTCCAAAAAGTAAGTTCTGCAGGCTCTAGTTTAGTCTTATCTTGATTATTGTTCAGTCGTGTGGTCCAGCGCGGTAAGGAAAGACCTAGTTAAGCTTTAGCTGGCCCAGAACAGAGCGGCACATGTTGCTCTTAATTGTAATCAGAGGGCTATATAAATATAGATACTATGCGTGCCAGTATCTCTTGGCTATGACTTGAGGAGAGACTGTCTGCATCGCTTCTTCTTTTTATAAGAAACATTATTGTGTTGAAAATCCCAAATTGTTTGCATTGTCAACTTACACACAGCTCTGACACACACTTATCCCACCAGACATGCCACCATGGGTCTTTTCATAGTCCACAAATCCAGAACAAATTCAAGAAAACGTACAGTATTATATAGAGCCCTTATTGCATGGAACTTCCTTCCATCTCATATTGCTCAAATAAACAGCAAACCTGGTTTCAAAAAACAGATAAAGCAACACCTCCTGGCACAACACCTCTCCCCTATTTGACCTAGATAGTTTGTGCACATGCATTGATATGTAGGCTACGTGTGCCTTTCTAAAAATGTATGTAGTTCTGTCCTTGAGCTGTTCTTGTATGATGATGTTCTGTATTATGTTTCATGTTTTGTGTGGACCCTAGAAAGAGTAGCTGCTGCTTTTGCAACAGCTAATGGGGATCCTAATAAAAACCAAATACCAACAAAAAACGCAACGCCTGTGAGGAGTGCTACGTGAACAAGCATAACACAGTAAAAAAAAAAACAGAAGTCAGGGAAACCAGAAAGAGGTATTCTGCACATTTTCAAGTCTCCGTTCTCTATTCGTAGTGTGAACTGAGTCCACATGCTCCCGCCGGAGTAGCAATAAGTCTGTGTGAGAAGAGCGACATGGTAGAGGGACATGGTGCTGGTCCGCCTAATTCTCATGTAAGGATTGTGTTGTCAATTATTACTCCTCAGTTGAGTTTACTTCACATTTAGGTAGCTAATGTAAATCTAGATAGCACTAGCTAGCTAATGACACGAAGCTAGCTAACTAACTAGCTTACACAGTCGATCTCTACTCATGGCATATGATATGGCCTAGCTAGTTAGCTCATGTCACTGACAAAATCACACTTTGTTGCGCAAGGAGTAAGCCTGTGTCAAGCTAGCCACTGTTTAACTACCAAATACCGTTATGGTTATTGGTAGCTAGCAAGGAGGAGAACGTTTCCTGTCCACAAGGTTGCCCTAGTCAAGGACTCACATCCAGTACCTAGATATAGTAATAAGTTATTGATTGTCGTTATTCATTTTTCTATTGAGTTATCAAAGAGTAACTAAGTTAGCTCGCTACAGTTCTGACCAGACCGCTCGCATGTTGATTTTGTCCACCCACACCAGACGTGATCAGGACACGCAGGTTGAAATATCAAAACAAACTCTGAACCAACTATATTAGTTTGGGGACAGGTCGAAAAGCATTAAACATGTATGCCAATTTAGCTAGCTAATTTGCCCTGGGATATAAACATTGGGTTGTTATTTTACCTAAAATGCACAAAATCCTCTTCGACAATTCATTCACAGATAAAAGTTTGTTTCTAGTAATCTCTCCTCTCAACCAAGCATTACCAGTACCGACTGGAATGTGGACCTGAGTTCATCTTTCAATCTCCCATGTGGGCATATGCTCCTAAAAACCAATGAGGAGATAGCGCATGGGTATATGCTCCTAAAAACCAATGAGGCGATGGGAGAGGCGGGACTTGCAGCAAATCATGCGTCACAAATAGAACCAAGTTCTATTTTAGCGCCTGGTTATACAGACGCTTGTTGACGCGTGCGAGCAGTTTGGATGCAATGATTGAATAACATGTATGTGTAAATGTATTTTGCAATGCTCGCGCAGCATGTCAGTTGCTTTGCAGCTTCCAGTTTAATTTCCAAAATAAAAGTATAGAGGTTGTTTTAGAACGGAATTAGATAACGACTTTATACCAGTAGATGGCGTAGTATAGGCTTGGGCCTTCAGCAAATGACTTGTGTGAGAATAATACCATAAAGACACAGAAGAGCCTTGTCTAGAATAACCACCTGAGCTGCAAAATAGAAAATAAATATGATTTAGGCTTATTCTGCTCACTAAATATGCAATGCTGTTGTGTTATTTAATGGCCATATAACTGCATAATTTATTTGTATAGCCGCTTGGGACTACTGTGGTGATCATGTGATCAACCGAAGGTTGCAAGATCAAAACCCTGAGCTGAGAAGGTAACAATCTGTCGTTCTGCCCCTGAACAAGGTATTTAACCCACTGTTCCTAGGCCATCATTGAAAATAAGAATTTGTTCTTAACTTACTTGTCTAGTTAAATAAAAAGAAAATATTTTTTCCCAGTATTTGGGAGCACAGACTGTAGGCCTTGTATTAGGCATTTTGACTGTTGTATTTGCACATTCCACTCTGTATGGAGGCTTGTTATAGACATTTGCGTTACACAACCCCATTATGCAGAGGCTATATCCATATCAATGAATGAGACAAAAAAAATGTTGATTAAGTCTTGGCTATAACCTGTCTTGAGCGAAATAGCCAAGGGGTCCCAAATGGTCAAGACTATCTATAGCCTATTATTGCCAGATCTGTTTTCCTTATCAGCCACTGCATGTGCTTCTTCAACTATTTTGTAAATGTTTTATTTAGAAACTATTTCTAGAGGGCAGTGAGGGGAGGCCTATTATAAAAACAGTTATAAAACACAGAGTTCTAAAATTATTCCGCAAGACACCAGTACTCAAAATGATAGCCTAAATTGCAATGCCTACAAGTTGAAGGCCTATTTTTTTCAGAAAGATAGGCCTAAATGAAACATTGAATTATTAAAGTGATAGGCTAAAGAACTTTGAAGAATACATTATTTCAATAAACAAATGGATGACTGTTCTATTCTCTTCAATTTAGTTCCTATTGCAACTCAGACAAATTACAGAATTGATGACATACTGATTGACTGAACTGAATGAAGGATTAATTAAATGTTCAAAATGTTGGAATGATGAGTTGTACGCATCATGCATGCTCTGCACTTTTTTGGCTAGTAGGCAAATCAAATCAAATTGTATTAGTCACATGTGACGAATACAACAGGTGTAAACCAACAATGCAGTAAAAAAAAATATGGATAAGAATAAGAAATGTAAAAAAAAAAAATAGTAGATCCCTTTACACTTGTGTGTATGAGGTAATAGTGGTGGAATTGTTAGGTTAGATTACTTGTTGGTTATTACTGCATTGTCGGAACTAGAAGCACAAGCATTTCGCTACACTCGCATTAACATCTGCTAACCATGTGTATGTGACAAATAAAATTGTATTTTATTTGATTTGATGTTGGATGAGGCGGGTTGCAGGAAGTTATATTTAATTTGAAAATGGAAAAAGAGATTTAAATACAGAAAATATTTAGACGGGACAAAGACAAACACGTCTTGCTTGGATTGGAAATCATCTAATTGATTGGCTGCAAGTTCAACCTGTCAATATCTCATAGACAGTGATGCACTGGTTGCATCACTGTCTGGTACAGCAACTGCTCAGCCTCCCACCGCAAGGCACCAGTATATCACGGGGCCAAGCTTCCTGCCATCCAGGGCCTCTATAGCAGGCAGTGTCAGAGGAAGGACCTAAAAATTATAAAAGACTCCAGCCACCCTAGTCATGGACTGTTCTCTCTGCTACCGCACGACACGCGGTACCGGAGCGCCAAGTCTAGGTCCCCTCATGTGCCTGACATCCTCTACACTGTCTAAAGCTATTTTCTGAGAGATTGTGTAAAATAAAAAAAACATTTCTTTCACTAAGAACACTGAAACAAGAGAATAATCAGATTTATTCAAAACAGTCAGCATTCATAAAAAAACATAGGTACATAAAGTATTTACAAACATGTGCATGGTCAAAACATTTTGACATTTTTGGTGCGGACTCCCGGCCGCAAACC
Source organism: Oncorhynchus mykiss (assembly GCF_057628025.1). Taxonomy (NCBI): domain Eukaryota; kingdom Metazoa; phylum Chordata; class Actinopteri; order Salmoniformes; family Salmonidae; genus Oncorhynchus; species Oncorhynchus mykiss. Next base: position 21,289,677 of record NC_143039.1, read on the forward strand.
TGAACCTATAGGGGAGGTGGGAATCTACTTCGGTGGAGGTTCCGGTGCGGGACGCAGACCCCGCTCCACCTCTGACTCACCCCACTTTGGTGGCACCTCTAGTGCGGGGACCTTCGTTGCCGACCCCGGACTGGGGACCCTCGCCGCAAGCACCGGACTGGGGACCCTCGCCGCAAGCCCCGGACTGGGGACCCTCGCAGCAGGCCCCGGACTGGGGCCCCTCCCAGCAGGCCCCGGACTGGGGACCCTCGCTGCAGGCCCCGGACTGGGGACCCTCGCTGCAGGCCCCGGACTTGGGACCCTCGCTGCAGGCCCCAGACTTGGGACCCTCGCTGCAGGCCCCGGACTGGGGACCCTCGCTGCAGGCCCCGGACTGGGGACCCTTGCTGCAGGCCCCGGACTGGGGACCCTCGCTGCAGGCCTTCGCTGGGGACCTTCGCTGCAGGCCCCGGACTGGGAACCTTCGCTGCAGGCCCCGGGCCATGTATCATCACTGGAGGCTTCGTGCCATGGGATCATCACCAGTGGCTTCATGCCATGGATCATCACCGGAGGCTTCGTGCCATGGATCATCACTGGAGACTTCGTGCCATGGATCATCACTGGAGGCTTCGTGCCATGGATCATCACTGGAGGCGTCGGCCATGGATCATCACTGGAGGCGTCATGCCATGGATCATCACTGGAGGCTTCAGGCCATGGATCATTACTGGAGTGACGCCTGCTGCGTGGAGCTGCCACAGGGCTTACTAGGCTGGGGAGACATACAGAAGGCCTGGTTCTGGGAGCAGGCACAGGACTCACCAGGCTGGGGAGACATACAGGAGGCCTGGTTCTGGGAGCAGGCACAGGACTCACCAGGCTGGGGTGACATACTGGAAGCTTGGTTCTTGGAGCAGGCACCGGATCAGTGCGCCTTCATGGCCCAGTGTGAGTTCTCGAGCGTAGAGCCTGCACAACCCGTCCTGGCTGGATGGTTACCTTCGCCTGGCAAATGCAGGGCGCAGGCACAGGACGCACTGGGCTGTGCAGACACACCGGAGACACAGTGCGCAGAGCCGACACAGGATCTGGGCCGAAGAGACGCACTGGAGGCCAGGCGTGCTGAGCCGGCACCATCCGTCCTGGCTGGATGCCCACTCTAGCCCATCCAATGCGGGGAGCTGGAATGTAGCGCACCGGGCTCTGAACGCGCACTGGAGACAACGTGTGCTCCACCGCATAACACGGTGCCTGACCAGTACCACACTCCCTACGGTAAGCACGAGGAGTTGGCTCAGGTCTCCAACCTGACTCAGCCAATCTCCTCGTGTGCCCCCCAAAAATAAATGTTTGCGGCTCCCTCTCGTACCTGCTCCGCTGTGCCAACTCCTCGTATTGTCGCCGCCTCTATCTCCTCCCTTGGACGCCGATACTCTCCAGCCTTTGCCCAGGGTCCCTTGCCTTCCAAGATCTCCTCCCATGTCCATTCCTCCAGAAAACACTGCTCCTCCCGGCCATGCCGCTTGGTCCGTTTGTGGTGGGTAGTTCTGTCACGAACGTCATCAGGGAAATGACCAGACCAAGTGCAGCGTGGTGAGCGTACATTTTCTTCATTATGGGTCCGCGGTCAAACGACCACCACTCATCCCTGTCAAAAGCTCCCTAAAAACCTTTCGGCCTTTCGACCTGGCCCGGGTATCCTGGAAGGATATTGACCTCATCCCATCAGTTGAGGATGCCTGGTTGCTCTTCAAAAGTGCCTTCCTCACCATCTTAAATAAGCACGCCCCATTCAAAAAATGTAAAAGTAAGAATAGATATAGCCTTGGTTCACTCCAGACTTGACTGCCCTTGACCAGCACAAAACATCCTGTGGCACACTGCACTAGCTTCGAATAGTCCCCGGGATATGGAACTTTTCAGGGAAGTCAGGAACCAATATACACAGTCAGTTAGGAAAGCAAAGGCTAGCTTTTTCAAACATACATTTTCATCCTGCAGCACAAATTCCAAAAAGTTTTGGGACACTAAAGTCCATGGAGAAGTAGAGCACCTCCTCGCAGCTGCCCACTGCCCTAAGGCTAGGTAACACTGTCACTGGCCTTGCTTTCCACCTGGCTACCCCAACCCCGGCCAACAGCTCTGCCGACAAATCAGCTGGGCTAGGCAATCTGGACCCTCTCTTCCTAAAATTATCCGCCGCCATTGTCACAATTACTAGTCTGTTACAACCTCTCTTTCGTATCGTCTGAGATTCCTAAAGATTGGAAAGCAGCCACGGCTCTTCAAAGAGGGTGACACTCTAGACCCAAACTGTTACAGACCTATATCCATCCTGCCCTGCCTTTCTAAAGTCTTTGAAAGCCAAGTAAACAAACAGATCACCGACCATCTCGAATCGCACAGTACCTTCTCCGCTATGAAGTCCGGTTTCCGAACTGGTCACCTCAGCCAGGCTCAAGGTCCTAAACGATATCATAACCACCATCAATAAAAAACAATACTGTGCAGCCGTCTTCATCGACATGGCCAAGGCTTTCGACTCTGTCAATCACTGTATTCTTATCGGCAGACTACACATCCTTGGTTTCTCTAATGACTACCTCGCCTGATTCACTAACTACTTCTCAGAGTTCAGTGTGTCAAATCGGAGGGCCTGTTGTCCGGACCTCTGGCAGTCTCTATGGGTGTGCCACAGGGATCAATTCTCGGGCCGACTCTTTTCTCTGTACATATCAATGATGTCGCTCTTGCTGCGGTTGATTCTTTGATCCACCTCTACGCAGACGACACCATTCTGTATACATCTGGCCCATCTTTGGACACTGTGTTAACAAACCTCCAAACAAGCTTCAACGCCATATAACACTCCTTCCGTGGCCTCCAACTGCTCTTAAATTCTAGTAAAACTAAATGTATGCTCAACTAGCATCACCACTCTGGACGGTTCTGACTTAGAATATGTGGACAACTATAAATACCTAGGCGTCCGGCTAGACTGTAAACTCTCCTTCCAGACTCACATTAAGCATCTCCAATCCAAAGTTAAATATAGAATTGGCTTCCTATTTCACAACAAAGCCTCCTTCACTCATGCTGCCAAACCTACCCTCATAAAACTGACTATCCTACCGAACCTTGACTTGGGCGATGTCATTTACAAAATAGCCTCCAACACTTTACTCAGCAAATTGGATGCAATCTATCACAGTGCCATCCGTTTTGACACCAAATCCCCATATACTACCCACCACTGCGACCTGTATGCTCTCATTGGCTGGTCCTCGCTACATATTTTTTGCCAAACCCACTGGCTCCAGGTCATCTATAAGTCTTTGCTAGGTAAAGCTCCGCCTTATCTCAGCTCACTGGCCAGCATAGCAACACCCACCCGTAGCAGGCACTCCAGCAAGTATATTTCACTGGTCACCCCCAAAGCCAACACCTCCGTTGGTCAGCTTTCCTTCCAGTTCTCTGCTGCCAATGGCTGGAACGAATTGCAAAAATCACTGAAGTTGGAGACTTATATCTCCCTCACTAACTTTAAGCGTCAGCTGTCTGAGCAGATTACCGATCGCTGCAGCTGTACACAGCCCATCTGTAAATAGCCCATCCAACCAACTACCTACCTCATCCCCATATTTGTTTTTTGTTTTTCTGTTCTTTTGCACACCAGTATTTCTACTTGCACATCCATTGTGATCTGCACATATATCACTCCAGTGTTTAATTGCTAAATTGTAATTACTTCACGACTATTGGCCAATGTAGTGCCGTAGCTCCTTACTTCATTTGCACACACTGTATACTTGTTTTTCTATTGTGTTATTGACTGTATGTTTGTTTATCCCATGTGTAACTCTGTGTTGTTGTTTTTGTCGCACTGCTTTGCTTTAACTGGCCAGGTCGCAGTTGTAAATGAGAACTTGTTCTCAACTGGCCTACCTGGTTAAATAAAGGTGAAATAAAAAAATATATATTTTCTTTCTTTTTTTTGTGAATTAGGTGAAAATGAACCCTTTAAGAGGCAGCTCAACTGAGCAGTTGACAACCAAATTAAATGAAATCCAACATATGCATTTTATTTACCATATTTTATCATGCCATTTATTACAATTATCATGTGGTTTTCATTATTGGACTCTATATTTTTTTACACAAACATTCATAGATGTGCAGGTGACCTGAAGTTTCTAAAACTGTTTGAATCATGTCTGTGAGTATAACAGAACTTATGTAGCAGGCAAAACCCCGAGGACTAACTGTTCAGAATTGTGCTTTTTTTTGCCTCTCTCTGTTCCCTGACTTGTTATTGCCAAGGGATATTTCTTAGGAAATATAACCGCTTCCACTGGATGTCACCAGTCTTTGAAATTTGGTTGAGGTTATTCCTTTGTGCAATGAAGAAGTAGGCCAACTAGGAACTGGGTACACTTTCGTGAGTTGCGCAAGACGTGAAAAGTGGCGCTGGTTTGTTTTCATTCCTGTATTGAACACAGATTGCCCCGTCTACAATTTGATCAATTATTAACGTTTAAAAATACCTAAAGTATTATTACAAAAGTAGTTTGAAATATTTTGGCAAAGTTTATAGGCAACTTTTGAAATATTTTGGAGTGACGTTGTGTTTTTTGTAAGCTGTTTTTTTCTGGATCAAACGCGCTTTATAAATTGACATTTTGGATATATATGGACGGAATTAATCTAACAAAAGGACCAATTGTGATGTTTATGGGACATATTGGAGTGCCAACAAAAGAAGCTCGTCAAAGGTAATGCATGTTTTATATTTTATTTCAGGGTTTTGTGTACCGCCTGCAGGGTTGAAATATGCTAACTCCTTTGTTTACTGCTGGTGCAGATGGTGCAAGCTATCAGATAATAGCTTCTTATGCTTTCGCCGAAAATTTTTAAAATCTGACACGTTGGCTGGATTCACAACGAGTGTAGCTTTAATTGAGTATCTTACACGTGTGATTTAATTAAAGTTTGTATTTTATAGTATTTTATTTGAATCTGGCGCTCTGCATTTTCCCTGGCAATTGGCCAGTTGAGACATTTGCGTCCCGCCTATCCCTAACTAGTTTAAGGTTAAATACACATTTTTCAGGAAAATACTTTTTCTGTGGCAGTTAAGGTGTTAATGTGTTGACAGAATAGTGTCCAGCTGTGTGTATGATTCAACCTTTTCTCTGCGCTTGCCACGCCATAGACTGAACCTCTTGGTGTGACGTGGGATCTCAACACTAGAGACAGATTTCAAAGCATCTGCCATCATTTTCTTGACAATTGCTGTTCTTGCTGTGAACAGAATGAAAATCTGCAAGCCCTGTGGAGCAAAAGCAAAAACACAAAGACATTATCAAGTATTTTCAGGAACACACAAGGACAAACAAAGGTAGTGTTTCCATAAAGACCAGCTCAATTTATTTATGTTTACTAGGTGTCTAATTTTCATTAATGTCTCGATTCTGTGGTACAATAGTACACTAGTATTTCTAGTTGACGTTTGATTCATTCAGCAGACACTCTTATCCAGAGTGACTTACAGTAGTGAGTGCATACGTTTACTACCTGAGTGGTGGTGAGAACACAGAAGGAGATGTTGAGTATGGTGTACATGGTCTGGTTCTGTGTAATGAGCAACAGATAGCCCAGGATCCAGGAGAGACCGAGCACCACAGCCAGAGAAAAGCTACTGAGGAACTTCTTCTTCATCGATGTGTGTCTTGTACTGGGAAACATAACCAACATACTTAGAGTGCTGTAATAGACTGTTGTAATGCTGTGGTATAAGAACAGTATGCTACCATTGACTGAGTGGGTTAGTGCACGGTGCTCATTAAATTGTATGATTTGATTACTAATGACTGAATTAATAATGACAAAATAATAATACATTTGATTTATAACAGCTTTTCACTGAAATACAATTTTAAAAAATTAACAAGCTCGTTAGTAGGCATTTAAATCAATTATGACTACAACGTTCTACTTTGTGTCCCCAAAATTCCCTCGTTAACGTTACCTGGTTAAATGTGGGTTGGTCTTGCATGTTGTAACTGTAAAACATACCAACACCACTGTGTTGAAGATAAGCATGAACGCCACAGGGATCAGGAACCCCCAAAACATTGGCAGCTTGAAGTCAAAGTTCCCCTTTGGATCGAGGGCAGCAAGCCAGCAACTGAGAGGTCAAATGAATGAGTTAGAGAGTGGGACAGTGACAAAACAGGACACCAGTGATTTGAATAACGTGGTATGAAGTAGACATGGTGGGTGGCATAAGTAAACAAGAAACCTTTGAACAAAACGGATCATCATTATTTTTTTAAGAATAAATATATTTACATTGCCTTTGGCCAATTATTAGCATGCATACGAACATTGATAGGGATAACCTTTAACATCAGGAGTTATGTAATAACTTAACTATAAAGCAATTGCCCCACTTTAATTTAAATTGAACCTATTATAAAATAACCACAGAAGAGGAAGTGAATTGCAGTTCAGCACAGCACTCAGGTGTAGTAGTATAGTACAGTAAAGTATAGTATAGCATAGTATAGTACAGTACAGTATAGTTCAGTACGGCAGTAGTATAGTAAAGAATTTTCTTACAATTCCTCCTGCCTGTATCCCAGTGGATCATCCACTCTGTAACTAATTCCTAAGGTGAGGGCCACCACAACTGCAGGCAGTCCTAAAGGAGAGAATGATGTTGTTATTTCCTGGTAGATTTGCATGCAGCCATATACAGAGTATATATACCACACATACATCCTCTAAAGACATTACATCACTATACAAGTAGCTTTTAAGTTCTATTTCAGGCTTATTAGAGCCTGAAAATATCACCTAGCATTAGTTTTAGTTCAAGGAGCCACGGGCTAATGCCAGCCAAAGCTCCTGAAACTACTAAAATCAAATTTTAAAAAAAAACTACTAAACTACTAAATACTTTATTTTCCTCCATGCTGTCCTACCCCATCCGATGGCCACGGTATAGGCTGTGAAGTGTGATGGGCTGGTGGCCAGGCTGTTTCTGATCATCAGGAAGACATGTGTGGCGAACAGCGTGTTCCAGGTGAACGTCCCCAACAGGAAGTACTGCAGCAGGACTGCCACTGCAGTACAGGGCCCTCTGTCCCGCTCTGTGTGTGTGTCGGACAGGGGGAGAATGTTGTCCTTCTGTATTTCAGGTTTGCCCAGCTGTTTATGAGGGTTGTCCACTCCCATCATGAAGAGGAGGGTGAAGATCAGGAGACACATGCAGACGCTCATTAAGAGGACCGTTGGGTTGGTTTTGCGTGATTTCCTAGGGACAGGTGATAGACAACACTATGTTAGGGAAGTTATATGTGTAGCTATGGATGTGTTGGTTCATTAATAGTGGGTTTTATAATAGTTTCACCTATCAAGTCCTGTTGGATCAGACAAAGGGCTTCTTTACACTATTGAGAAACACCCAATATTTTGAAATGGTTCTGGAACCCTGTAGGATCTTACTGGGTAACGATCTGGAATGTTATTGTATATTTTGAATTGGTTCTGGAACCCTGTAGGATCTTACCGGGTAACGATCTGGAATGTTATTGTATATTTTGAATTGGTTCTGGAACCCTGTAGGATCTTACCGGGTAACGATCTGGAATGTTATTGTATATTTTGAATTGGTTCTGGACACTGTAGGATCTTACCGGGTAACGATCTGGAATGTTATTGTATATTTTGAATTGGTTCTGGACACTGTAGGATCTTACCTGGTCACCATCTGGAATGTTAATGTTAAACTCAACCCTATGATGGACATGGAGCATCCCAATGTGGTGATCCAGTTTAGCTCATCAGCGTATTTATAATCCCTCCTGAATGACTATAGAAAGAAAGAAAAAATACATTTCAACACAAAGTTTCTGTCACAGTCATACTGTATAAAGTCATCACCCTCATGTGTCTGGATATGCTGCGGTAAACCATAGGTCAGCGGTTCTCACACGAGGGGTCACCTGATATGAAAATGAGAATTTCCAAAATCCTGCAAAAAACGTAATCTCAAAATCCCTGTGGTTAACCTTAATTTAATGTGGTTAACCTTAATTTAAATAAAAATGATTCAAATATTAAACATAAAATTAAACCAGAGTGCGCCTTAGATTGTGGCAGAAGGCTGCACTTGACCGTTGCACTTGAATCATTCCCAGTTAAGGTGACCACATTTCAAATGCACAAATGCGAGACAACAGGAGGATTTATGGGACAGTGTAACCTACCCTGTACCTAACTTCAAAATAGACCAATGCATCATCTGTCAATCACAAATGATAATTCTTCCTGTTTTGCCAATGAAATGTCCAAAATGCATCTGATTGCCAATCGTTTAATCTCAATCAGATTCATGAGAATATGCATTTAGATATTCTTGAGTTACTGTTTCATGCGCAAATTAGAGCAGATGGTGTTAGTATATAGCCTTCCTGAATTTTTTTCAATCAAACCACATTCTGCTTAGTGGCATGTGCACTGTTGAGGTTTGGCTGCATTATCATCTTTTGGGACTGTTCAGCTAACCATCCTAAATCTCATGGGGGGTTGTTTTTAGTGTAACAGTGACATTATACTATGCTATTATATTTGATTCTGTAATGCAGAATACTAATTAATCATTAAGTGATCTTCCAAGAAATTGTTTCAGCTTTTTTATACAATGTGTGGGTCTAATCCTGAATGCTGTTTGGCTCAAACTACATTCCAGCTGGTGTCTATTCCACAAGTGTGCGTCTATTCCACTGGCTAAATCTATGATGTTAAAATGCCTATTTTCTCTGTTCCATCTGACTGCGCTGTCCACTGTCATCAGCCCAGCCAGTCAATGTATAAACTTGATCTCCACTATAAAAAGCATCTAGACATTATCTCACATTTCTTTTAGACTAACATTTCATTTTCAACAACACTTGGAGATTTGACAGGGAGGCAGTGTTTCTTAGCCAGTCGAAATCGTGATTCAACTGGCATAATTTTTATGGATATATATACAAAGAAATGTCAATTGAAAAAAGGTATATAATAAACAGCTTTTATAAAAAGTCTCTCTCTCAACGTGACTGCAAGAGACAGGTTGGAATGTCTGACTGATGGTGGTGTTTGAATTTATGGATACAATCTGGGATGTGATTGTTTGCAGGACAATGTTCCAAAATTCCGCACAATCCGGGATATGTGGTCACCCTATTCTCAGGCGAATTGGGAGGCACAGAAACTCACATCAATACCTTTGTCAGCTAACACTGAATCTAAGAATTGATTCTATAGCTAGCAATCAATAGGAAACTGACTGAACCACTCAAAAAGTCCCCAGCTTTCCAAATGGACATTTGTTGTCAGGGCCAAGATGCCCATTCATTTACTTTTGTTCGCTACATGTCGGGGATGTTATTCACGGTGACATATTGTTCTGTCTCACGATTCTCGAGCATGAAACAGCACAGAGGATGCATGACTATATTGACAAAAAAACAGATTCCATGGGATTGACTGGTGGGCAAAAGAAAAAAACGCCTTTGTTGACTTTCTTTGTAATGAAAAGAAACAACGTGTTGTTGCCTATGTAAATTACATATTTGGGAAATGGAACGAACTGAACGCAAGCATGCAGGGGAAATACAAAACAATCTACAGATGAGTGACTGGATCAGTGGATTCAGAGAAAATATTTATTACTGGAGAGAAATTTGTTCGACTGTTAACCTGCCTCAGTTGACATGCCAGTAAGTGAAATCAAAAGCTTCAAGAGCCATTATTGTCATACCCTGATCTGTTCCACCTGTCCTTGTGCTTGTCTCCACCCACTCCAGGTGTCACCCATCTTCCCCATTATCCACTGGGTATTTATATCTGTGTTTTCTGTCTGTCTGTCTGTCTGTGCCAGTTCGTCTTGTTTTGTCAAGTCAACAAAGTTACGCCGTGCTCCTACTTTTTCCTTCTCTGTTTTTTGCTAGTCCTCCCGGTTTTGACCCTGGCCTGCCGCCTGCCTGACCATACTGCCTGCCCTGACCTCAAGCCTGCCGGACCATACTGCCTGCCCTGACCTCGAGCCTGCCTGACCATACTGCCTGCCCTGACCTCGAGCCTGCCTGACCATACTGCCTGCCCTGACCTCAAGCCTGCCTGACCATACTGCCAGCCCTGACCTCGAGCCTGCCTGACCATACTGCCTGCCCTGACCTCAAGCCTGCCGGACCATACTGCCTGCCCTGACCTCGAGCCTACCTGCCACTCTGTACCTCCTGGACTCTGACCTTATGATCTCTTGCCTGCCCCTTGGATACTAATAAATATCAAAGACTCAAACCATTTGCCTCCCATATCTGCATCTGGGTCTCGCTCTGTGCCCTTATGACCGAATGCATAAAGCATTTTGGTTCCTGACGCAAAGGAAATAAATATCCTGCCGTCTCCCTCCGAGCATTACAACTCATGGTACCCTTTGATAGCTCATATCGGTGTGAAGCTGTATTTAGTGCACTAGTCTGCATTAAAACCAAATAACGATCCAGGTTGGAAGTGACAGCAGAGATGAGGGGAGCATTGTAAATCACACCCCCTGATTTTGAGAAGATCCAAAGCAACATGCATCAAGTACAGTGGGGCAAAAAAGTATTTAGTCAGCCACCAATTGTGCAAGTTCTCCTACTTAAAAAGATGAGAGAGGCCTGTAATTTTCATCATAGGTACACTTCAACTATGACAGACAAAATTAGAAAAAAAAATCCAGAAAATCACATTTTTTATGAATTTATTTGCATATTATGGTGGAAAATAAGTATTTGGTCAGCTACAAACAAGCAAGATTTCTGGCTCTCACAGACCTGTAACTTCTTCTTTAAGAGGCTCCTCTGTCCCACACTCGTTACCTGTATCAATGGCACCTGTCTGAACTTGTTATCAGTATAAAATACACCTGTCCACATCCTCAAACAGTCACACTCCAAACTCCACTATGGCCAAGACCAAAGAGCTGTCAAAGGACACCAGAAACAAAATTGTAGACCTGCACCAGGCTGGGAAGACTGAATCTGCAATAGGTAAGCAGCTTGGTTTGAAGAAATCAACTGTGGGAGCAATTATTAGGAAATGGAAGACATACAAGACCACTGATAATCTCCCTCGATCTGGGGCTCCACGCAAGATCTCACCCCGTGGGGTCAAAATGATCACAAGAACAGTGAGCAAAAATCCCAGAACCACACGGGGGGACATAGTGAATGACCTGCAGAGAGCTTGGACCAAAGTAACAAAGCCTACCATCAGTAACACACTACGCCGCCAGGGACTCAAATCCTGCATTGCCAGACGTGTCCCCCTTCTTAAGCCAGTACATGTCCAGGCCCGTCTGAAGTTTGCTAGAGAGCATTTGGATGATCCAGAAGAAGATTGGGAGAATGTCATATGAAACCAAAATATAATTTTTTGTAAAAACTCAACTCGTCGTGTTTGGAGGACAAAGAATGCTGAGTTGCATCCAAATAACACCATACCTACTGTGATGCATGGGGATCAGTATGATGTGAAACATCATGCTTTGGGGCTGTTTTTCTGCAAAGGGACCAGGGCGACGATCCGTGTAAAGGAAAGAATGAATGGGGCCATGTATTGTGAGATTTTGAGTGAAAACCTCCTTCCATCAGCAAGGGCATTGAAGATGAAACGAGGCTGGGTCTTTCAGCATGACAATGATCCAAACACACTGCCCGGGCAATGAAGGAGTGGCTTTGTAAGAAGCATTTCAAGGTCCTGGAGTGGCCTAGCCAGACTCCAGATCTCAACCCCATAGAAAATCTTTGGAGGGAGTTGAAAGTCCATGTTGCCCAGCAACAGCCCCAAAACATCACTGCTCTAGAGGAGATCTGCATGGAGGAATGGGCCAAAATACCAGCAACAGTGTGTGAAAACCTTGTGAAGACTTACAGAAAACGTTTGACCTCTGTCATTGCCAACAAAGGGTATATAACAAAGTATTGAGATAAACTTTTGTTATTGACCAAATACTTTTTTTCCACCAGAATTTGCAAATAAATTAATAAAAAATCCTACAATGTGATTTTCTGGATTTTTTTCCTGATTTTGTCTGTCATAGTTGAAGTGTACCTATGTTGAAAACAGGCCTCTCTAATCTTTTTAAGTGGGAGAACTTGCACAATTGGTGGCTGACTAAATACTTTTTTGCCCCACTGTATGTTTCCTATATCACCATCTCATTAGTGGTGGTGAGATAAGAGACATTATGTCAGACAAATTTACAATTGACTATCATAGTCCCACATTAAAAGTGTGTGATGGGAATTGAGAAGACAATCAGAAACACTGTTAGAATGTTTTGTAACTGACTGTCATACCCCATCTTAATTACTACAAAAAAAGGAGAATTATTAGGAGAATTATCACATATCAAAATTGGGTCATGGGCCAAAAAAGTTTGTGAATCCCTCCATAGGTCAGAGTGTGGTCAGTAAAAGGAAGATGAATGCAGCTAGCTACTCACCATCAGCACAGCAAAGTTAGTGGTGTGATTACAGAAACATCGCAGGCCGTCTGCTGAGTGGTTGACTTTGGAGCAGCCAAAGGTGCTCCAGTCTTTCAACGTGTAGTTCCATGACACGCAGGCAAAGTCATAGAGGGAGGTGTTGGGAACAGCCTGAGAAGTGAGAACAGACACAAACTCACTGTAAATCCTTCAGCAAAAGACATGCACTCACAGTATTCCTTATTTAAAAAATAATCATCATAAAGTAAATTGTGAAATACAACAGGTCATTAAGCACATGTGGGAAATAATTATTATAGATCATATTATATACATGACAACATATGCTTCCTGGTTCACTATCAAAAACTTGCTTCCCTGTTCACTGGCCAAAATATAAGCGTCAATGGAAACTTTGATCAGGGTTGTCAAACTCGTTCCATGCAGGGCCTAGTGTCTGCTGGTTTTAGTCTTTTCCTTTCAATTAAGACAGACAATCAGACGAGGGGAGTTCCTTACTAAATAGTGACCTTAATTCATCAATCAAGTACAAGGGAGAAGCAAAAAGCCACAGCAACTCAACCTTCCGTGGAATGAGTTTGACACATGACTAAGATAATGATTAACTTCCCATTATGTTTCCCAGAGAATTTGGACCGCTATGCATTTATTGATTCTAAGATAAATCTTACTGTGGGCTTGAAGAGCATCTCAACATGTAACCCAGACACTTTTCCCAGGTTAGCAGAGATGACCCTTCTGCTGGTCCCTGAAGAAGCACTGAAAGCCCTGGACTTGAAGAACCGGTCGTTTTGGTAGAGCACAAAACCAATGGAGTTGTTTGTGTTTTTACTACGTAAAACTGAGTGTAGTGAAGGAGAGAGAGGGAGAAAGAGAGAGGGGGGAGAGAGAGATTGTTTATCATATCAGGACTTCATATACATAGTAGCTTGACCTTGCCTTATAGGCTTATCTCATGTGACTCAACTTTATTGGACAATCAATATTTGTGGCACTGCTTACCTGTTTTCGACGACCACAAAGAGCAGTTAAGTTCTCTCGGTGAAAGTGGTATAAGGAAGGATACATTATGTTTGCATACCAGCATTGACTCACCTGGTGGGAATTTGATAACAATCTGGACATCGGTAGAACCTCCTTTGTCAGCTATCAGTTCAGAGGTATTGGTGTTGAGATGAATTCTGTTGGCCACAAAATTACCAGATCTTCCTGGAGAAGGAGATAACATTTATTTGGCAATTTAAAGCAGAACAATATAGTGTTACTTCTGTACTTGTCTGTAGAACAACAGATACAACCCATACCAAACCTTATTGACCAACAGCAGAGGAGAAACATTTGAAAAATTAGAAGTTTTACACAGATATAAACTTTCACTTTAAATGCCAGTGTGTAGGTTCACTAGCAGTCCCACCCACCAGTCAGAGCAGTAAACTGGATCCCTACTGTGTCACTTGGTACTTGGACAGACTGGACTGCCAGGTTGGGCTGAACCACCAAGGACACATTATTGTACTGGTCCAGGGAAAACTTCTCCAGGGTCTCTGTGAGGCTGGGAGAGAAACACAGAAAAACATTAGTGTACACGCACCCATACAGACACGCACTGAGGCACAAGTACACACATAAACTCAAGCATATGTAGAAATACACACCACCACACACGCACGCTCACACAGACAAACACACACACACACACACACACACTCCTGTACTTTTGGACAGCGTCTCTCTCCTGTGTACTCTCCTCACTGGCATTGAGCAGCTGACTGATGGTGGTTACAGCTGCCACTGCGATGTCCTGCAACATAATCAAAACCAGGGGATGACCCTCAAGTGTTCAAGTCACTGCAGTGACAACCTCACATTTCTCTCCAGAACATGTCATAGTTCACGACTTGATTTCAAAACATCTTATACCTCTGTGATATTTGCAGACTGAAGCAGTGTGTTAGCTATCCGAGCTGCTGTGGTGATGTTGTCAGCTGACAGCTGCTCTGGTTGGGAGGTCAGGATCTGAGTACTGAAGGCCAACTGTAGTAAATCACCTGAACTGCTGGAGATCTGAACAGGGAGAGACAAAGATTTTTAGTATTGTTTGTCAACAGAACATTGTGGAAGTGAAGTTGCACTACCAACTGTGAGTACATTTCAATATTAAAATTGTCACTATTAAATATGTGGATCAGTTGGTAGAGCAAGGCACTTGCAACACCAGGGTTGTGGGTTTCATTCCAATGAGGGACCAGTATGAAAATGTCGCTCTGGATAAGAGAGTCTGCGAAATTACAAAATGCCCCAAATACCATAATGTGAAACAAATAAAAAAGAATGTTCTGCATCAACTGTTAAGCAGAATAAAGGAACAGAATACGTGATCTGAAGGTAGAAGCCAGTTGTTACTGATCTTCAAACTGTAAGATCCACTCCTCACAATGATGACCTAAGTAACGCAACATCGAGACTTGTCAAATTTCAGGATCATAAAAAATATGCTTATTGACTTACATTTCCTTGAATGTCACCGAGGGTAAATTCACACTGCAGTTCATGAGGAGGACCAAACATTGGAGAGCCAGTGTCATTCAAACATCTTGCTGAGGCTCTTGATAAACCAGCTGGAGGAACCAAGATGAAAAGATACTCAAGGTTTTGTGTTACCTAGTCCAACATTAATTAGGACTGTAACAGACAAAAAAAAATTTCTCATTTTAGGGACATAAAAGTGGTGAATAACGTACCACTGGTTGTCTTCTCATCACACAACTCTTTTGAATAAGCAGACCAGCCAACCGTTGTTCTTGGGTAGGAGAAATGACCAATGATGGTGGAATTGCAGAAATTCCCTATAGGAAGGAAAATATATTTCAACATGAACCAAATGTATGACTGAACATAAAATATACATTCTGAATGAGAGATCCAGAGTTAGGTATAGTATTGTAGTGGTGTGTACTGTGAATGGTAGATCCAGGGTTGGGTATAGTAATGTAGTGGTGTGTACTGTGAATGGTAGATCCAGGGTTAGGTATAGTAGTGTAGTATTGTGGAGGAGTCTGAATGGTAGATCCAGGGTTAGGTATAGTAGTGTAGTATTGTGGAGGAGTCTGAATGGTAGATCCAGGGTTAGGTATAGTAGTGTAGTATTGTGGAGGAGTCTGAATGGTAGATCCAGGGTTAGGTATAGTAGTGTAGTATTGTGGAGGAATCTGAATGGTAGATCCAGGGTTAGGTATAGTAGTGTAGTATTGTGGAGGAGTCTGAATGGTAGATCCAGGGTTAGGTATAGTAGTGTAGTATTGTGGAGGAGTCTGAATGGTAGATCCAGGGTTAGGTATAGTAGTGTAGTATTGTGGAGGAGTCTGAATGGTAGATCCAGGGTTAGGTATAGTAGTGTAGTATTGTGGAGGAGTCTGAATGGTAGATCCAGGGTTAGGTATAGTGTAAGTGTGTGGATGTACCCTCTGAACAGGTCTCTCCGGTCCACTCATCAGGACAGATACAGACGCCACTCTGCAGCTCACCACTGTTGATACAGACCAGAGGAGGGGTTGTGGTGGTAGAGGTGGTGGTGGTGGTGGTGGTGGTGGTGGTGGTGGTGGTGGTGGTGGTGGTGGTGGTGGTAGTAGAGGTGGTAGGAGAGGTGGTGGTGGTGGTAGAGGTGTTTGGGAGACTGGTACTGGTGATAGGGATAGAGGTAGGGTAACCAGTAGTTGGAAGACCAGTAGTAGTTAGGTATTCGGCAGTTGGAGTGTCAATAGGTGTAAGGTCAGGGGTTATAGCAGAATCAGTAGGTGTAGGGTCAGGGGTTATAGGATAATCAGTAGGTGTAGGGTCAGGGGTTATAGGAGAATCAGTAGATGTAGGGTCAGGGGTTATAAGGGAATCAGTAGTTCTAGGGTCAGGGGTTATAAGGGAATCAGTAGTTCTAGGGTCAGGGGTTATAGTGTAATCGGTAGATGTAGGGTCAGAGGTTATAGGGGAATCGGTAGATGTAGGGTTAGGGGTTATAGGGGAATCAGTAGATGTAGGGTCAGGGGTTATAAGGGAATCAGTAGTTCTAGGGTCAGGGGTTATAAGGGAATCAGTAGTTCTAGGGTCAGGGGTTATAGGGGAATCAGTAGTTGTAGGGTCAGGGGTTATAGGGGAATCAGTAGGTGTAGGGTCAGGGGTTATAGGAGAATCAGTAGATGTAGGGTCAGGGGTTATAAGGGAATCAATAGTTCTAGGGTCAGGGGTTATAAGGGAATCAGTAGTTCTAGGGTCAGGGGTTATAGTGTAATCGGTAGATGTAGGGTCAGAGGTTATAGGGGAATCGGTAGATGTAGGGTTAGGGGTTATAGGGGAATCAGTAGATGTAGGGTCAGGGGTTATAAGGGAATCAGTAGTTCTAGGGTCAGGGGTTATAAGGGAATCAGTAGTTCTAGGGTCAGGGGTTATAGGGGAATCAGTAGTTGTAGGGTCAGGGGTTATAGGGGAATCAGTAGGTGTAGGGTCAGGGGTTATGAGGGAATCAGTAGTTGTAGGGTCAGGGGTTATAGGATAATCAGTAAGTGTAGGTTCAGGGGTTATAGGGGAATCAGTAGATGTAGGGTCAGGGGTCATAGTGGAATCAGTAGTTGCAGATTCAGGGGTTATAGAGGAATCAGTAGTTCCATATTCAGGGGTTAGAGTGTAATCGGTAGATATAGTGTCAGAGGTTATAGGGGAATCGGTAGTTGTAGGGTCAGGGGTTAAAGGGGAATCGGTAGATGTAGGGTCAGGGGTTAAAGGGGAATCAGTACTTGTAGACTCAGTAGTTGGAGTGTCAGTAGCTGAAGGGTCAGGGGTTATAGGGTCATCAGTAGTTTGGATAGTTATTTCAATGGTGGTTGGAATGGCAGAGGATGTGGTGAGATCCCCCTGTTGAAAAGAGACTTTAAAAAAGAGTATTAACTCAGTAAACAACATAAACAAGGATACATAGTGTCAGTTCCTATAATCATAGCAGATGATCCATGCTGTTCCAGTTTCATCTGCATCAGTGTAGAAATGTTTTCTACTGTACTTTATAACAGAAATAAGTCATTATCACTGCCAATAAACGGTTGATAGCAAAGGCTACTCTGTTATCAACTGTATCTGAGACCTGACAGTAGTCTATTCACCGTCAATAGTGTCTGCATAAAAGAACGTCTGAAACAATGTCTTGAATGACACTAATGTATTCTTCACAGCAAACAGACAAAACATTGATCAATCATAAACCAAACTTTTAAATACTTAAACCAAACTGTAAATACAGTAAATTCACACATTGGTAATAATCAATTGATAAGTTAAATGAATCATAGATTTTTGCACATTTGAAGTGAAAGCAAATTTCCTACACAATTCTCAATCATACAAGAAACTTAACAACATCATCATACACTGAGTATACCAAACATTAGGAACACACTCCCCAACAGACACACACATATTCTGCCCTCAGAACAGCCTCAATTTTTCAGGGTATGGACTCTACAAGGTGTTGAAAGCATTTGACAGGGATGCTGGCCCATGTTGACTCCAACGCTTCCCACAGTCGTGTCAAGTTGACTGGATGTTCTTTCGGTGATGGACCATTCTTGATACAAGGGATCATAGCTTTCACCTGGAATCACCTGGCCAGTTTATGTCATAGAAAAAGCAGGTGTTCTTCATGTTTTGTACAGTCAGTGTATGTCTGAACATCTAAAACCACCCTGAATGAATCAAATATATAGCAAGTCTTACCTGTAGCAAAGACAACCATAATCCATAGCTCCTTCATCTCTGCTGTTTCCAGTCGTCCAGTGTCAGCAGACTGCACATTATTAGACCGTCTGTGGGTCTTATGCTGCTCTCCTCCTGTCACAGAGACTGCAGTAACGCGCAGATACCAGTTAATTATTTACTTTTGATATTAAGGGGGAAGTACTGTACATTGACTCCAACACAACTCACATTGTCAACAGGATCAGTAAAGACACACACAAGTAGATCAGCTACATGACTGGATGAATAAAATGGATACACATGGATGGATACTGTGAGGACCAGTCAACCAATAGCATTAACCAATAGCATCTCTTTGCAAAACATTATTGGTTGCAGCTGGCAAATTACAGTACATGTTTTGGTAAACATAACAACTGTTTTCCACTAGATCAGGTGTAATCAGATCTCCGGATTAGAGTGGAAGAATAAAACAAAGTAATGGAAGTGTCTTGGAGGTTTGGATTAGAATGTGAGGCCACTAGAGGGTGTAATTCTCTAGAACAGGGTTCCCCAAACTCAATCCTGGGGCCCTCCTGGGTGCATGTTTTGCTTTTTTGCCCAAGCACTACACAGTGAATTAACATAACCAACTCATCAAGATTTGATTATTTGAATCAAACCACATCGAAACTATGTTGAAATTATAATGGACCTACATGTATAGTCTCTTCCCTCTGTCCAGCTTAATAAAAGTAAAATAAACCCGAGACAGTCAGGGAGTCTGGAATATTCAAAAAGCGTTTGATAGAGGACTAATTTTATCAAAAGTTGACTGTGAGGAAGTATAGTATCTAAAATACAATGGGGGTCATCACTGTTGGCTCACCTGAAAGGTACTCGCCACCCTGTGTCTTCTGAGAGCCGGATGTCACTGTAATCGTTACTCCTTCTTCCTCCTTCAAGGAACTCAGAATCACCTTACAGGAATTTGACTGGGTGAAATGGAGCTGCTACAATAAACAGAATGGACACACAGGCGCAGCGTGAGTAGAGTTCCACATTTGGCGGCTCCGGTGCGGGACATAGCACCCACTCAGATCGCGGAACCGACCATGGAACCGGGCTGAACGCCATGCCCGAACTGGGCACCGGGCGCAGAGGAAGGCTCTGTGACCTTGGGCACAAAGCACATGGCCTGGGGCACAAAGCAAGATTTACAACCGTGGAAGAAACAACCGTTGTACTCAAACACTGTCTCAACACCGTCAATCTCTCTGTATCCATCTCCGTGAAACGGCCCAATAGCCATCTCCCCTCTATTCAAAGCATGTTGAATAAAAATGTTTTCATCCTGGGCCAAGTACTCCAACCATTGAATGTACCCGCTAGAGTATGACATGAATTGTCGGCGGTAGTTGTCATGCGATGAAATGGCTATAAATGCCGGGGGTAAAGGTAGGTTTTCATGCATGCCGATGCAATAGTTGTACCACTCCAGGGGTCAATGCCGGCATCTTTGATGACCTATTCTCAGAATCTGAGGCATCCTTCACGCAGTATAACCACATCATTGTCACAGTATGACTCCATCTCTTTATAGAAATCCAAGGTAATATGACGTACTGTCTCATACCATGTCATGAATCTCTCTCGCTCTTTGGGAGACATTTGATCACACCAATACATTTCATGGGGCTTGGATAAGATCCAATATAATGTAGATTCTCCTCAGATGTGAAGAAATTAGGAAACCAACCTTTTCACAGAGTTTTCAAAACCCAAGGCCTCAGGCATTAGAGGCAATCGCATAGGTAAGACATTTAGACTGTCAATGTATCTCTGGTTGAAAGCGGGGTCTCCGAAACACAAGCTATTACTACCTTGCGCTATGACCCTGGGTGCAACACCTTGTTGTATCAAGGGGTTCAAAAGAAGATAGGAATCATAGGCTCTAGAATTGTGAGCTACAAACGTGAAGTTTCTGTACTGGGGTTTTCTGAAGTGTTTTAGAACGAGTAGTGCACAGTTGGTTCCCTCTGCCGACCTCTTTTCACCCTTGAAAATCATGGTAGATTACAAAAATAGGCAAATGAACCCCGGATTGCTGATTAGTCTCAAAGTCATAAAACACATATTTCTCTGAATGTTCATCTTCAGCCAAGGGCTTAATATAGCACTCGTGTGGCACTTCTTGAACCACTTCAGTGTCTTTGCTTTTCAAAGGCCCTTTACAGATTGGGCAATTTATGATCCCACACACGTGAGTTTTGGGGTTGACTATTTTAAGGTTGTAATTGCAATGGCATTTTGGTCATTTCTTGTTAATGTCACAACTGCTTACAGATTTACATGCTTTGGGGTACCAGGTTTCAATTTTGTGTTTTTCATAGCAGTAGGCCGAATGACATGTGCGTTGACAATCCACACAGGGTGTTAGGTTTAAGGGTTGCATCTGATATTTTTCATCCTGACATACTGAACAGTTATAACGACAAGAGTGCCCCCCCTTTCGGGTGTAGCCTGTATGACATGATGGACACACATATGGTGCTCCTAAAAAAATCTCTGATGTTGGTAATAGCATAATAATGGGCGTTTTGCACATAAAAGTACAGAATCTGAGGATGAGGTGGTGGGTTGTTCTGGAATTTCAAGAGAGCTGAATTACCTCTACTATGGTACAAAACCACAATCTTGATGTTCAGAACATTTTCAAATTTGACTACGTCAGAGAAAGCGACAGCCTCCTGTATACCTAGATCGACGGCATTTTGGAGCTCCCTAGCCTTTTGTAAAGCTTCTAGATCAGTACATCCAGGGTTGAGTAAATGTGATAGGCCTATTGCAAAGCATAACTGATTAACAGGATTGTTAACGTTTATGAGATATGCCTTCTTATTGTTTATGATTTCTGATTGCATGAGACTACCAAGTTTCCTTCTCTGACCCCCTCTGCCTAGGGGTTGGTGAACTATTTGTACAACAAGCTATAGGGTCCTATCAGCAATGATGGCTAAATTAGATTGAACAAGGCGCTCCAGCAGTGCTATAAATTGTTCAAGATCTGCTTCGCCATTGGGTAAAACAAGAGATACTGTGTTTTGCAGACTATCTCCACATATTTCAAGTTGTAAGACATCCCGAGGTCCTGCAAAATCTGTAGACCTTTCTAAAAGTTCGCCAAGAGTATCCAAGATCATCACATAAAAACTGCATAATCAAGGCTCT
This sequence comes from Oncorhynchus mykiss, assembly GCF_057628025.1. Lineage (NCBI taxonomy): Eukaryota > Metazoa > Chordata > Actinopteri > Salmoniformes > Salmonidae > Oncorhynchus > Oncorhynchus mykiss. The sequence goes on from NC_143039.1 coordinate 21,311,155, forward strand.
GATTCATACATGTGAAATTAAAAAACAGACAAATATTTGTATTGCTGAATTTATTGCAGTACACAACACGGACACATCTATCAATACGATCACCACTCTGATTTATTACACAATTTTCCAATTCCTCAAAAACATTTTGGGGTTGCTCAGAGTCTTCGGACATAGGAGTTAAAGGAGGTGTGTGTGTGGGGGGGTGTTGAAGATGTTGTGCTCTCATTCATTTGGTTACAGTGCCTTGCGAAAGTATTCGGCCCCCTTGAACTTTGTGAGCTTTTGCCACATTTCAGGCTTCAAACATAAAGATATAAAACTGTATTTTTTTGTGAAGAATCAACAACAAGTGGGACACAATCATGAAGTGGAACGACATTTATTGGATATTTCAAACTTTTTTAACAAATCAAAAACTGAAAAATTGGGCGTGCAAAATTATTCAGCCCCTTTACTTTCAGTGCAGCAAACTCTCTCCAGAAGTTCAGTGAGGATCTCTGAATGATGTGAGTTCCGGGGGGACCTGTGATAATGGGTGTTCAGGTGTCTGAGTTATTGATGGGGAGGTTGGCCCTGTCTCATTCATTTGGGTTGTGCCGTGGCGGAGATCTTTGTGGGCTATACTCGGCCTAGTCTCAGGATGGTATGTTGGTGGTTGAAGATATCCCTCTAGTGGTGTGGGGGCTGTGCTTTGGCAAAGTATGTGGGGTTATATCCTTCCTGTTTGGCCCTGTCCGGGGGTATCATTGGATGGGGCCACAGTGTCTCCTGACCCCTCCTGTCTCAGCCTCCAGTATTTATGCTGCAGTAGTTTATGTGTCAGGGGGCTAGGGTCAGTCTGTTATATCTGGAGTACTTCTCATGCCTTATCCGGTGTCCTGTGTGAATTTAAGTATGCTCTCTCTTATTCTTTCTTTCTCTCGGAGGACCTGAGCCCCAGGACCATTCCTCAGGACTACCTGGCACGATGACTCCTTGCTGTCCCCAGTCCACCTGGCTGTGCTGCTCCTCCAGTTTCAACTGTTCTGCCTGCGGCTATGGAATCCTGACCTGTTCACCGGACGTGCTACCTGTCCCAGACCTGCTGTTTTCAACTCTCTAGAAACAGCAGGAGTGGTAGAGATACTCTTAATGATCGGCTATAAAAAGCCAGCTGACATTTACTCCTGAGGTGCTGACTTGCTGAACTACTATGATTATTATTATTTGACCCTGCTGGTCATTTATGAACATTTGAACATCTTGGCCATGTTCTGTTATAATCTCCACCTGGCACAGCCAGAAGAGGACTGGCCACCCCTCATAGCCTGGTTCCTCTCTAGGTTTCTTCCTAGGTTCTGGCCTTTCTAGGGAGTTTTTCCTAGCCACCGTGCTTCTACACCTGCATTCCTTGCTGTTTGGGGTTTTAGGCTGGGTTTCTGTACAGCACTTTGAGATATCAGCTGATGTACGAAGGGCTATATAAATACATTTGATTTGATTTGATTGATGGGGAGGTTGGCCCTGTCTCATTCGGTTAATTAGGGAAATGAGTTCCAGGGGGACCTGTGATAATGGGTGTTCAGGTATCTGAGTTATTGATGGGGAGGTTGGCCCTGTCTCATTCATTTTGTCAATTAATGATGTGAGTTCTGTTGGTATTTCTAGAAGTATCCATGTTACGTACAGTTTTTATCGCTTGTTTGGGCATTTTTTAATCAGATTGTTGCTTAACAATCTATGTTCTATGCCAGAAGGGTAGATCTTGACTGTATTGACGCCTCAGTAAAGCAACCATACGTGTGTGTAGCTGAACCTCTCTGGCTTTTAGAGCCCTGTAAAAGGCTGTGAGAAACCTATCTTGACGATCTATTTCAGGATCTGTGTCCACATTGAGACTATCTTCAATGAATGTTGTTTCACCTCAGAATTGACTGTATCAAGCTGTTTGGCCGCTTCATACACATCGTCTTCCTCATCATTGTCATTTACGGCATTGGAATTATCATCGGCTTCCTCCTCGGCCTCTTCCTCTCGACAAGAAAAATACATACAAAATAGTGTATTAAAAATAAATGATATATTATATAAACATTTCAATTTCAAATACATTTAAAATATATTAATATATTAACACAGTTCTCGCTGTTAGGCCTTGGGGTTTTAGTTAAATTACCTCTGGTTGTTTGATGCATCTTATTAGAGAGAGAGAGAGAGAGAGAGAGAGAGTTCCAACAGTGCAGTAATATCTAACATTTAATTGACTGTTGACTGTTAATCCCCCACCCATCCTCAGGAAATAACACCGGTTGTTTTGGGGGAATCCTATGTGCAAAGGACCTCCTAGTGTTTAAAACAATGTTTAAAACAAATGCAGAGACACACACACACACACACGCACACACTCACACACACACACACGCACACACACACACTCACACACACACACACACACACACACTCACACACACACACACACACACACACCTTTTAAGGTACATAGACAGAGAGAGCCTGATATTTCAACCTCCTTGAAGGTAAATGGGATGCTCGGGAAAATGTTTGTTTTGAGAACCCTATGCGCAAATGACCCCCTAATGTTGAATTGTTTCAAACACAATTGCAGAGACACACACACATACACACCTCTTTCCCAGAAGGCTTTCTCTGAGACACACAGAAAAAGCTGAGATTCCTTTCGTTAAAGGTAAGATACAATTTTAAAACCCTTTATTTAATTCTAAATCTTTAGTACATACCTTTTATACATGTTATAATTAGTTCAACAATTTTACTATGCAATATTTAACCAAGCCAGAATGTTTTTATACACAAAAAATGTTTATACAACAGATATTTATTATTATTATTATTATTATTATATATTATTACCACACAGTACTAACCTTTAATACCCTTTAACTGCTTATATTTATAACTGTCTGTTGTAAGAAAATATTCATATAAAAATAAGGCCTTTTGATTATATTGAAGATTCTCTAGGTGTGTGTAAACCCTGGGGCGTAACCCCCATCCTCGGGAAATAACACCTGTTGTTTTGGAGAAACCCTATGTGCAATTGACCCCCTAGTGTTTAAAACACTATTACTATACTATACTATTTAAAAATAAAAAAAATGTAAAAACAATTTCAGAGACACACCCCCTGAAAAAAACATTGTTTTGAAACACATTTGCGGAGACACACACGCACCTCTTTCCCAGAAGCCTTTCTCTGAGACAGAATGAGAGAGAGAAAAAAACGGAGATTTATTTTGTTAAAGGTAAGATACAATTTTAAAACCCTTGATTTAATTCTAAATCTTAGTACAGACCTTTTAACCTCACTAGGGTAGGGGGCACTATTTTCACCACCGGATAAAAAGCTTGCCCAAAGTAAACTGCCTGCTACTCAGGCCCAGAAGCTAGGTTATGCATATAATATTTTTGTAAAGAAAACACTCCAAAGTTTCTAAAACTGTTAAAATAATGTCTGTGAGTATAACAGAACTGAAATGGCAGGCGAAAACCTGAGGAAAATCCATCCAGGAAGTGCCATTATTTTGAAACGGCTGTTTTTCCACTGAAAGCTTATCCACCATTTAAAGGGATAGGACCCAGATTCCGTTCCCTATGGCTTCCACTATGAACAGTCTTTAGACATTGTTTCAGGCTTTTATTCTGAGAATGAGGGAGAATGACAACTTTGAGTGTGGATAGTGGGATGTCCCCAGAGCTGTTTGCTGCTTTACTTTTTCTTTTATATTGACTATATATTATATTGTCCGGTTGAAATATTATTGATTATTTAGGTTAAAAACGACCTGAGGATTGATTATAAACATTGTTTGACATGTTTCTACGAACTTTACCGGTACTATTTGTAATTTTCGTCTGCATTTGAACCATTGGATTACTGAACAAAACGCGCCAACAAAATTGAGGTTTTTGGATATAAAGAAGGACTTTATCGGACAAAACAAACATTTATTGTGTAACTGTGAGTGCAACCATACGAAGATCATCAAAGGTAAGTGATTCATTTTATTGCTATTTCTGACTTTCGTGACTAATCTACTTGGCTGGTAACTGTATGTAATGTTTTGTGTGCTGAGCGCTGTCCTCAGATAATCGCATGGTTTGTTTTCGCCGTAAAGCCTTTTTGAAATCTGACACGGCAGCTGGATTAACAACAAGTTAAGCTTTATTTTGATGTATTACACTTGTAATTTCATGAAAGTTAAATATTTATAGTAATTCAATTTGAATTTGGCGCTCTGCAATTTCACCGGATGTTGGCCAGGTTGGACTCTACCGTCCCAGGTACCCATAAGGAATTAAACATGTTATAATTGGTTAAACAATTTTACTATTCCTTTGTTACAGAAAAGGGGGAGGCTCTATGGTCAACAAACACATCCATCCGTCTTTAAATCCCCATCTTCAGGGTCTGACTGGTTCAGACAATGTATCTTCCCCGCACGATATCCCGCTCCATCCAGGTTCCGTATGTTTTCTTTCCCTGGATAGATCAACCGTCTTGTCTTTAGGCCCGGAGTCTGTCTTAAGGATAGAAGCGCCCATCGGCGTAATTGTTCACGATGTTGGAAAATATTTTCCAGTTGTTTCATCATGTTAAGGAACGTATGTTAATTCCCCCACCTAAAGCTAAAGACAGGCACAAAATAATTGACCTCCGTGCAGGCTTTTGAAAATACATACGAACTAACTGATTTGGTTGCATTGGAACTGTTGAATTCAGGACCAAAAATTGTCACTTTGGAGTCGGGACTATACGCTACTGAAGAGATTCTTATGGCTTTCAAATCATCTCGCCTGCAGATTTCCTCTTCCAGTGCGTCCCCATCAGGGTTGTCCCACTCAGGGTCTGTTCGATCTGGCATAGCGCAAGCCGTATCTTAAGCCATTCTCTCATCCGCAACGCTGGAGAAAAAAACCCGGCTTTTGTTTGAAATAGGGTGCTGTGGTTTTCTTGTTGGAAAACGTAACCCATATGGCCGTCACTCATATCCAGCACTCCATTAAAACAATCAGGGGCATCCCAAAGAATGTCTTAGATGGTTTTGTTGTTGTGTTCTTGACACGAGGAACACAGTACACCTACAATTTGTCTAGGAGACATGTTTAATTTCTTCTTTAGTGTTCAGGGTTTATTTTAATTTCTTATTTAGTGTTCTGGGGTTAATATTGCAGGCGGGTTGATATTGCAGGTGAAACCCTGAGGAAAATCAAACCAGGAAGTGACTTCTATTTTGAAAACTCCATGTTCCATAGCCTGCCTTTGCTCCATTTAAAGGGATATCAACCAGATTCCTTTTCCTATCGCTTCCTCAAGGTGTCAACAGTCTTTAGACATAGTTTCAGGCTTTTATTTTGAAAAATGAGTGAGAAAGATAACATCGCGTCATTGTATGGCCGGGTGCCAGCATCGTTTTATAAGCGTAACAGAGTTTGGGCAGCCATTGCCTTTCCCTCTCTGACTGAAAAAGACAGTTGCGGTTAATACAGTATATTATCGATTATATATTTTAAAAACAACCTGAGGATTGATTATAAAAAACGTTTGACATGTTTCTGTGGACATTACGGATACTATTTGGAATTTGTCTGCGTTGTCGTGACCACTCTTTCCTGTGGATTTCTGAACATAACGCGCCAAACAAACTGAGGTATTTTGGATATAAAAATAATCTTTATGGAACAAAATGAACATTTATTGTGTAACTGGGAGTCTCGTGAGTGAAAACAACCGAAGATCATCAAAGGTAAACGATTAATTTGATTGCTTTTCTGATTTTCGTGACCAATCTACTTGATGCTAGGTGTACATAATGTTTGGTCGAGCGATCGATAAACTTACACAAACGCTTGGATTGCTTTCACTGTAAAGCATATTTTCAAAATCTGAGACGACAGGTGGATTAACAAAAGGCTAAGCTGTTTTGCTATATTGCACTTGTGATTTCATGAATATAAATATTTTTTGTAATATTATTTGAATGTGGCGCTATGCAATTCAACGGTTGTTGATGAGAATTATCCTATTAACGGGATGGCAGCCATAAGAAGTGAAATAAACACTCACTCAATAGCGTGAGAATGGAAGGACAGGATGTACATATATGGGTGTTACCAAGTGACCCATAAAATCATCATAAATCACTGCTTTGACGGTTGCTGTCTACTGTATTCTCTCTGTTAGGTAACCAGTAGTTGGATGACCAGTAGTAGCTGCAGGGTATTCAGTAGTTGGAGTGTAAGTAATTGACGTGTCAGCAGTTGGAGTGTCAATAGTTTGAGTGTCAATAGTTCAAGTGCCGGTAGTTGGTGTGTCGTAGTTGGTGTGTCAGTAATTGGAGTGCCGGTAGTTGGAGTGCCGGTAGTTGGAGTGCCGGTAGTTGGAGTAGTTGGAAGGTCAGTAGTTGGCATATCAGTAGTTGGAGTGTCATTAGTTGGAGGAGCACTAGTTGGAGTGTCAGGGGTTATAGGGGCAGTAGTGGTTGGAGGGTCAGGGGTTATAGGAGCAGTAGTAGTTGGGGTAGTTATGTCAATGGTGGTTGGAATGGCAGAGGATGTGCTGAGATCCCCCTGTGATAAAGAGACTTTATAAAAGATAATTAACTCAGTAAACCACATAAACAAGGACACATGGTGTCAGTTGCTATAAGCATGCTATAAAGATGATCCATGCTGTTCCAGTTTCATTGTGTCTGCATCAGGGTAGAAATGTTTTCTACTGTACTTTATGAGAGAAAGAAGTCATTATCACTGCCAATAAACGGCTGATAGCAAAGGCTACTCTCTTATCAACTGTATCTGAGACCTGACAGTAGTCTATTCACAGTATGTAAACAATGGCTTAACAGTAAATCGAACGTGTTTGGATAAAAGTCTGAAACAATGTCTTCATTGATGCTATTGTATCCCTCGCAGCAAACAGACAAAACATAAATCAATCATTGACTATAAACCAAACTTAAAAATTCATAAACCAAACTAAAAACAGTAAGGTTATATATGGGTAATAATCATTTAATAAGTTAAATGCATCATACATTTTTGCACATCTGAAGTGAAAGCAATTTTCCTACACAATTCTCAATCACAGAAGACTCTTAACCTCTTAATGAACATCTTAAATCACCCTGAATAAATCAAATATAGAGTCTTATCTGTAGCAAAGACAGCCATAATCAGCCATAATCCATGGAATAGCCTTCATTTCTCAGAACAAGAATAGACTGATGACTTTCAGAAGAAAGTTCTTCTTCGAACCAACAAATGCTGATGCTCCATATACTCAACAGTCTAAAGATGGACAGTTGTATTGCTTCTTCAGTTTTCAGCTGTGCTAACATAATTGCAAAAGGGTTTTCTAATGATCAATTAGCCTTTTAAAATTATAAACTTAGATTAGCTAACCCAATTAGCCATTGGAACTCAGGAGTGATGGTTGCTGATAATGGGCCTCTGTACGCATATGTAGATATTCCTTTAAATATCTGCAGTTTCCAGCTACAATAGTCATTTACAACATTAATAATGTCTACAATGTATTTTAAATGGACAATTTTTTTTATTTTCTTTCAAAAACAAGAACATTTCAAAGTGACCCCAAACTTTTGAACATTAGTGTATATATATATAATATATATACATACAGTACCAGTCAAATATACATATATACTGTATATAGACAACATCCATATACACTATGTACACAGTGAACACCAGGTAAAAAAAACTGCAGACTACACGATTAACACCAGGCTAAAAACTACATACTACACTCTAAACACCAGGCTAAAAACGACATACTACACTCTAAACACCAGGCTAAAAACTGCAGACTACACTATAAACACCAGGCTAAAAACTGCAGACTACACTCTAAACACCAGGCTAAAAACTGCAGACTACACTATAAACACCAGGATAAAAACGACCTACTACACTCTAAACACCAGGCTAAAAACTGCAGACTACACGATAAACACCAGGATAAAAACGACATAATGTCGTGGAAGATTCAGAATTTGTTGGTAACATATGTAAGATGTTTTATATTTATCAAATGTGTGTAAGTTAATTCTCATCAGAATGGTATTTTTGTATAATACTGTGGCCAGGTTGCAGTATCTGTTCTATGTCAAGACTAAGTTGCATGGGCCGGAGAGAGGGGAGAGGTCAAAGTATCATCATGTGTAAACATATCTTTTGCTCCACTGTGTGTGTGCCGGTTCACTCCCTAGTTTTCCCATCGGAGATGGCAGTGTCTGGAATCATTCTCCTCTCCGTGAGCTTGTCCAGGATTGGTTGTATTTAGAATTGGTTGTATCTAAATGACAATTTGATATATGCCTGTTGATATGGAGGGTTGGTTTATGGTTCTGGGGTTTGAGTAAGGAGACAAAGCTGAACGATTTATTATGTCTATGCTGTCTTATCCTGTGTGTGTGTCTTTACTATAAAGGACCTCATTTGAAATGTGGAAGGGGCTCTCAGAGAATTCATGGTTAGACACTGAATCGATCTGAGAGTCACAGGGTTGTGATAGAGCTCATATAATTAAAGATGGACTTTGATAACTAACTCTGACTTGTGTGTGTGGTTTGCTCCCATGATTTGGTAAATAGAGGAAATTTCCACGACAATACTACACTCTAAACACCAGGCTAAAAACTACAGACTACACTATAAACACCAGGCTAAAAACTACAGACTACACTATAAACACCAGTATAAAAACTACAGACTACACTATAAACACCAGTATAAAAACTACAGACTACACTATAAACACCAGGCTAAAAACTAGACTACACTATAAACACCAGGCTAAAAACTACACTATAAATACCAGGCAAAAAAAAACTACTGACTACACTATAAACACCAGGCTAAAAAAAACTACTGACTCCACTATAAACACCAGGCTAGAATGCTGGTTGGCAGCATCCTGGAACTAACCCCTCAATCCACCACTCAACTCAGCCCTGAGTCCCTACTGTCTGCTTCGCTCTGCCACAACTCATTCCTTGCCACTCCTTCAATGCCGAACAGCCCCAGGGCTCTCCAGAGTGATTGGCCTGTCAAGCGCTTGCAGCCGACCTCACCAGGTAGATTTCAGGCTCTCCATCCATTCTGCTGACTCTGAGGGTTTCAGCAGGATGAGGGACTGGTATTTCTTGATCTTCTTCTCATGTTTCTTTCTAAAATTATCTGCCGAAATTGTTGCAACCCCTATTACTAGCCTGTTCATCCTCTCTTTCGTATCGTCTGAGATTCCCAAAGATTGGAAAGCTGCCGCGGTCATCCCCCTCTTCAAAGAGGGTGACTAGACCCAAACTGGTACAGATCTATATCTATCCTACCCTGTCTTTCTAAGGTCTTCGAAAGCCAAGTTAACAAACAAATTACTGACCATTTCGAATCCCACCATACCTTCTCCGCTATGCAATCTGGTTTCAGAGCTGGTCATGGGTGCACCTCAGCCACGCTCAAGGTTCTAAACGACATCATAACCGCCATCGATGAGAGACATTACTGTGCAGCCGTATTCATCGACCTGGCCAAGGCTTTCGACTCAATCACAACATTCTTATTGGCAGACTCGACAGCCTTGGTTTCTTAAATGATTGCCTCGCCTGGTTTACCAACTACTTCTCTGATAGAGTTCAGTGTGTCAAATCGGAGGGCCTGTTGTCTGGACCTCTAACAGTCTCTATGGGTGTGCCACAGGGTTCAATTCTCGGGCCGACTCTCTTTTCTGTATACATCAATGATGTTGCTCTTGCTGCTGGTGATTCTCTGATCCACCTCTACACAGACGACACCATTCTGTATACTTCTGGCCCCTCCTTGGACACTGTGTTAGCTAACCTCCAGATGAGCTTCAATGCCATACAACTCTCCTTCCGTGGCCTCCAACTGCTCTTAAACACAAGTAAAAGTGCAGCTGTCTGGGCTGTCTGCCAAACCCCCACGTGTGAAGGTTTGTTGGTGTGGGGGGTTGGCAGAGAGGTCAAAGAAAAACATTGTACATAGAGCAAAGCAGAAACTTAATCCGCTGCCCTTCCATGTTCCAGGTGAGTGACCTCTTTCTCACGCTCCCCCAGCATGTCAAGCTGCCCTGTTTTTTTATGGCTACGACTCTGACTTGCCTGATTTCTTCCTCAGCTTTTCATACCTCCCTCTGACATGCCTGCTTTCTTCCTCAACCTTTCAAACCTCCCTCTGACATGCCTGCATTCTTTCTCAGTGTTTCATACCTCCCTCTGACATGCCTGCTTTCTTCCTCAGCCTTTCATACCTCCCTCTGACATGCCTGCATTCTTTCTCAGTGTTTCATACCTCCCTGCTTTATTCCTCAGCCTTTCATACCTCCCTCTGACATGCCTGCTTTCTTCCTCAGCCTTTCATACCTCCCTCTGACATAACTGCTTTCTTCCTCAGCCTTTCATACCTCCCTCTGACATGCCTGCTTTCTTCCTCAGCCTTTCATACCTCCCTCTGACACACCTGCTTTCTTCCTCAGCCTTTCATACCTCCCTCTGACATGCCTGCTTTCTTCCTCAGCCTTTCATACCTCCCTCTGACATAACTGCTTTCTTCCTCAGCCTTTCATACCTCCCTCTGACATGCCTGCTTTCTTCCTCAGCCTTTCATACCTCCCTCTGACATGCCTGCTTTCTTCCTCAGCCTTTCATACCTCCCTCTGACATAACTGCTTTCTTCCTCAGCCTTTCATACCTCCCTCTGACATGCCTGCTTTCTTCCTCAGCCTTTCATACCTCCCTCTGACATGCCTGCTTTCTTCCTCAGCCTTTCATACCTCCCTCTGACATGCCTGCGTTCTTTCTCAGTGTTTCATACCTCCCTGCTTTCTTCCTCAGCCTTTCATTCCTCCCTGCTTTCTTAGTCTTTCATATCTCCCTCTGCACCACAGCACTCTTTTGGATCTGCTTTCTTCCAGCTTGACCTGGTTCTGCATCCCCGAACCAGTCTGCCTTGGTTTACTGACCCAACAATGTACATTTGCAAACATGTGCATTGCCAAAACATTATTGGGCAATAACACTTTTGATATATATAAATGGTGTGTGTATTACTATAGGCAATAATGGAGGTCTATGAGATATTGACAGAGGTTGAACTTGCAGCCAATCAATTAGATGCTTTATACAATCTGCGAGTAACAAGTTGGAAATTAACACTTTAAGAGGCAGCTCAACTGAGTGGCTGACAACCAAATGTAAATTCAAATAAACATAACTTTTGTTCACCATATTTTATCATGCCATTTAGTAAAATGACCATGTGGTTTTCATTATTGGACTCCTATATATTTTTACACAAACATTCAAAGATGGTTAAAAACCCGGACATGAACTTGAGCAAAACTGAACCTGATTAATCACACATTGTCAGTACTAATTGTGTATAAAATGGGATATTACATGACTGTACAATGTTGTTGACCTCTAAAACATCATTTTTGGTATCACAAAATTACTAATATGTTATTTATTAATTTGAGGAACTCTTGAAAAGTATGCTCTACCAGGCAGTTGAGTTGCCCATTAAAGGAATGCTATTTAGACAAAGCTAGCTATTATTGACAATGAAAAAATATTGTTGTGGGATTTTTTTGTCTGTGCAAAAACAAATATATTTTCATATTCATTTCAGTATTTAAAGTCTGCCTGTTATCTTCAATTTGTTTCACAAATGTTTTCAGGACATGTCATTTTACAGGTATTATGAACATATAAACAGTGTAGATATATTTGAATAGTCATATATTGACACATAAATATATCATATTGTATTCATATTTGATATCAGTCATCCTTTATCTTGGCCTGTCTTCCATTATAAGTAACTGAAGCAGACATGACGTTAATTAATGTACCATTTTCAGATGATTTAAAAAGCATATGTAAAATCCAATACAAAATTAGTTTAACATAATTGGGCAACTGAACAGGCTGGTTGAGATGTTAGCAATCAAATACAAATTATTTATGGCCTATATTAAGGCTAAATACACATATTTTTCAGAAGAAAAAAATGATGTGGCAGTTAAAGGGTTAATGTGTTGACAGAATAGGGTCCAGCTGTGTGTATGATTCTACGTTATCACTGTGCTTGCCACGCCATAGACTGAACCTCTTGGTGTGACGTGGGATCTCAACACTAGAGACAGATTTCAAAGCATCTGCCATCATTTTCTTGACAATTGATGTTCTTGCGGTGAACAGAATGAAAATCTGCAAGCCCTGTGGAGCAAAAACACAAAGACATTATCAAGTATTTTCACGAACACACAAGAACAAACAAAAGGTATAATTTCCATAAAGAGCAGATCAATTTATTTATGTTTACTAGGTGTCTAATTTTCATTAATGTCTGGATTCTGTGGTACAATAGTACACTAGTATTTCTAGTTGACATTTGATTCATTCAGCAGACGTTCTTATCCAGAGTGACTTACAGTAGTGAGTGCATACATTTACTACCTGAGTGGTGGTGAGAACACAGAAGGAGATGTTGAGTATGGTGTACATGGTCTGGTTCTGTGTAATGAGCAACAGATAGCCCAGGATCCAGGAGAGACCGAGCACCACAGCCAGAGAAAAGCTACTGAGGAACTTCTTCTTCATCGATGTGTGTCTTGTACTGGGAAACATAACCAACATACTTAGATTGCTGTAATAGATTGTTGTAATGCTGTGGTATAAGAACAGTATGCTTCCATTGACTGAGTGGGTTAGAGCGTGGTGATCATTACATTTGATGATTTTCTTACTAATGACAATTAATAATAATAGAATAATAATACATATTATTTATTACAAGCTAAGTAAGTAAGACAATAAAACATTAACAAGCATTTAAATCAAGACATCTTAATGACTACAAGTTTCTACTTTGTGCCTCCAAAATGCCCCAATTAATGTTACCTGGTTAAATGTGGGTTGGTCTTGGCTGTTGTAACTGTAAAACATACCAACACCACTGTGTTGAAGATTAGCATGAACGCCACAGGGATCAGGAACCCCCAAAACATTGGCAGCTTGAAGTCAAAGTTCCCCTTTGGATCGAGGGCAGCAAGCCAGCAACTGAGAGGTCAAATGAATGAGTTAGAGAGTGGGACAATGTGACAGACAAAACAGAACGCCTGTTATTTGAGTAACGTGTATAAAGTAAACAAGAAACCTTTGAATGAAATAGAACATTATTTTAATAACTTATGTTTGAACTTTTTATATTGCTATTGGCCAATTATTAGCATGCATTACAAACATGCATACGAACATTGAGAGGGATAACCTTTTACAGCATGAGTTATAAAATGTTATAAAGCAATTGCCCCACTTTAATTTAAATTGAACCTATTATACAATAACCACTGAAGAGGAAGTAAATTGCAGTACAGCACAGCACAGTACTCAGGTGTAATACTGGTAGTATAGCACAGTAGAGTAAGGTATAGTATAGAACAGAACAGCACAGTACACAACAGCGCAGTATAATATAGTATAGCATAGTATAGTACAATACAGTACAGAGAAGTAGGCCAGTAGTAGTATACTACAGTATCGACTCACAATTGCTCCTGCCTGTATCCCAGTGGATCATCCACTCTGTAACTAATTCCTAAGGTGAGGGCCACCACAACTGCAGGCAGTCCTAAAGGAGAAAATGTTGTTGTTATTTCCTGGTAGATTTACATGCAGCCATATACAGAGTATATATATATACCACACAAACATCCTCTAAAGACATTACATCACTATACAAGTTGCTTTTAAGTTCTATTTCATGCTTATTAGAGCCTGAAAATATCACCTAGCATTAGTTTTGGTTCAAGGAGCCCAGGTCTAATGCCAGCCATAGCTTCTGAAACTACTAAATACTTTGTTTCTCCATGCTGTCCTACCCCATCCGATGGCCACGGTATAGGCTGTGAAGTGTGACGGGCTGGTGGCCAGGCTGTTTCTGATCATTAGGAAGACATGTGTGGCGTACAGCGTGTTCCAGGTGAACGTCCCCAACAGGAAGTACTGCAGCAGGACTGCCACTGCAGTACAGGGACCTCTGTCCCGCTCTGTGTGTGTGTCGGACGGGGGGAGAATGTTGTCCTTCTGTATTTCAGGTTTGCCCAGCTGTTTATGAGGGTTGTTCACTCCCAACATGAAGAGGAGGGTGAAGATCAGGAGACACATGCAGACGCTCACTAAGAGGACCGTTGGGTTGGTTTTGCGTGATTTCCTGGGGACAGGTGATTGACAACACTATGTTAGGGAAGTTAGATGTGTAGCTATGGATGTGTTGGTTCATTAATAGTGGGTTTTATAATGTTTCACCTATCAAGTCCTGTTGGATCAATGGGCTTCTTTACACCATTGAGAAGCACCCAATATTTTGAATTGGTTCTGGATCCCTGTAGGATCTTACCTGGTCACCATCTGGAATGTTATTGTTAAACTCAACCCTATGATGGACATGGAACATCCCAATATGGTGATCCAGTTTAGCACTTCAGCGTATTTAAAATCCCTCCTGAATGACTGTAGAAAAAAACAAACAAAAAATATTTCAACACTAAATTTCTGTCTCAATCATACTGTATAAAGGCCTCGCCCTCATCTGTCTGGATATGCTGTGGTAAACCATAGGTCAGCGGTTCCAACACTAGGGGTCACGACCCCATGTGGGGTCACCTGAAATGAAAATGGGGTTGCAGGAGAATATCCAAAATCCTGCAAAAAAAAAAATATATATAAAATAATTAGTGTCTTTGTTTCTCAAAATCACTATGATGTGGATAACCTTAAAAATCTAAATGAAAATTATTCAAATCTAAAACATAAAAATCAACCAGAGAGCACCCTTAGATCGTGGGAAAAGGCCGCACTTCACCGCTGCACTTGAATCATTCCCAGTTAAGGTGACCACATTTAAAATACAAATGCTAGACAACAGGAGGATTTATGGGACAGTGTAACCTACCCTGTACCTAACTTCAAAATAGACCAATGCATCATCTGTCAATCACAAATTATAATTCTTCCTGTTTTGCCAATGAAATGTCCAAAATGCATCTGATTGCCAATCGTTTAATCTCAATCAGATTCATGAGAATATGCATTTATATCTTATTGAGTTACTGTTTTATGCACAAATTAGAACAGATGGTGTTAAACTATATGGCCTTCATGATTTTTTTTTTCAATCAAAGCACATTCTGCTTAGTGGCATGATCATTTTTTGGGAATATACAGCTAACCAACCACCTGAATCTCACGAGGTGGTGTTTTTAATGCAATAGTAACATTATATTATGCTATTATATTTGATACTGTTATGTAGAATAATAAATAATAATTATGTGATCTTCCAAGATATTGATTCAGCTTTTTTATACAATGTGTGGGTCTGATCCTGAATGCTGATTGGTGACTGCATTCCAGCTGGTGTCTATTCCACAAGTTATCACCGACTAAATCTATGACGTTAAAATGCCTATTTACTCTGTCCCATCTGACATCTGAATCCACTATCTCATCAGCCCAGCCAGTCAATGCATAAACTTGATCTCTACTATAAAAAGCATCTAGATATTATCTCCTATTTCTTTTTGTTTTCTACATTGTAGATTTGACAGGGAGGCAACGTTTCTCAGCCAGTTGAAATCATGAATCAGCTGGCATCATTTTTATGGATATATACAAAGAAATGTCAATTGGTAAAAGGTCAAACAAAACAAAGGGCAGCTAATTTGCATTCTTTCCAGCTTCAGTTTGAAGTGATTGTGTTAGCTGTGTTGT
Source organism: Oncorhynchus mykiss (assembly GCF_057628025.1). NCBI lineage: Eukaryota > Metazoa > Chordata > Actinopteri > Salmoniformes > Salmonidae > Oncorhynchus > Oncorhynchus mykiss. Next base: position 21,326,982 of record NC_143039.1, read on the forward strand.
TGTTGGCTAGCTCCTTTAAATAACAGTGTCCTGACTAGTGAGCACATTTTCTCTGTCAGGCTAAATGTCATCCAAATAAATGTCACTAGAAAACAGCTAAAACAAATGCAAATGCAGCTACTTTGCTGTTGTTTTGGCTGCAATTTTTGACGTGACTGTAAGTCACTAATAAAAGACTAGTAAAGGCCCAGTGCACTATTGTTGTGAAAATATTTATTATTATTTTCACTTTTTTCAGAGGGTGTAACACCCTCAGCACCCTACTTCCCACTGCTATGCTTATATCTTTCAGTCTAATATGGCTATTTACTTACTTTTCATCAGAAGCTTGAAGTAGTTAGGAGGCCTAAATGTCCTCTCCACGTTTGCTGGAATTTAGTCTGAAAGGTTTTGAGAAATATTGGTTGATGATAGGCCTAGGTCTCATCTTGTGCTGAGCAGAATGTCAGATCTCAACACTGATTGGAGAAAAGTCTTTAACATCACCATGGCTGTAAGCTACCACATCCTTACTATATACAGGTATACAGGCAACGGGATTGCAAGAGACAGGTTGGAATGTCTGACTGAAATATGGGACAAAATACGTTTTTTTTCTAAATTGTTGGTGGTGTTTGAATGTGTTGATAAAATGTGGGACGTGATGGTTTGGTTGCGGGACAAAGGTCCAAAATGGAGGACTGTCCTGCACAATCCGGGACATGTGGTCACTCTATTCCCATGGTGAATGGCTAGGCCCACTACTGTGTGAAACCACACACTATTTCAGGTATATTACCGCAACAATCGATATGGTGAAAACAAGGTGTGAGGAGGTACAGAAACTCACATCAACACCTTTGTCTGATAACACTGTCAATCTAAGAATTGATGCTATAGCTAGCAATCAATAGGAAACTGACTGAACCACTAAAAAAGTCCCCAGCTTTCCAAATGGACATTTGTTGTGAGGGCCGAGATGCCCATTCATTTACTTTTGTTCACTACATGTCGGGGATGTTATTCACGGTGACATATTGTTCTGTCTTACGATTCTCGAGCATGAAACAGCACAGCGGATGTTCAGCGTGCTGCGTGACTATACTGACAAAAAAACAGATTCCATAGGATTGAATAGTGGGCAAAAAAAAACAAACAGACTTTGCTGACTTTCTGTGAAATTAAAATAAACGTGTCGCACTGCCTATGCAACTGACATATTAGGGAAACTGAACGAAAGCATGCAAGAGAAATACAAAAATATTCTAACATTCTGCAGATGAGTGACCGTAGATTCAGAGGAGAAAATGTCTTATTGGAGAGAAATCCGTTTGAGTGTGATCCTGACTTAGTTGACATGCCGGGAAGTGACATTGAAAAACTGATCCACTCATCATATGACCGAATGCTGCAGACAACACATTTTGGTTCCTGACTCAAAGGGAATAAATACCCAGCCGTCTCCCTCTGAGTATTAAAACTCTTGGTACCCCTTTGACAGCTCATATCTGTGCGCGGCTGGATTTAGTGTACCAGTCTGCATTAAAACCAAAGAAGACAAGCAGAAACACTGTTAAAATGTTTTGCAATTGACTGCCATAGCCGCAAATAAAAAAGTTAACATTGGCTCTTAATTACTACAAAACATTAAAGTGTTATGTTCTGCTAATTACTGATGTCCCCTTTAAGATTGGAGCACCCTTGGTCATGTGCCGTGTTGCTCTATGTTGTACTTGTAAATAAACCTCAGTTAGTGCTAAACACGGCTGCTAGAATCTTGACTAGAACCAAAAAATGTGATCATATTACTCCAGCGCTAGCCTCTCTACACTGGCTTCCTGTTAAGGCTAGGCCCGATTTCAAGGTTTTACTGCTAACCTACTAAGCCTTACATGGGCTTGCTCCTATCTATCTTTCCTATTTGGTTCTGCCGTACATGCCAACACGTGCGCTACAGTCACAAGACGCAGGGCTCCTTATTGTCCCTAGAATTTCTAAGCAAACAGCTGGAGGCAGGGCTTTCTCCTATAAAGCTCAATTTTAATGGAATGGTCTGCCTACCCATGTGAAAGACGCAGACTCTGTCTCAACCTTTAAGTCTTTATTGAAGACTCATCTCTTCAGTAGGTCCTATGATTGAGTGTAGTCTGGCCCAGGGGTGTGAAGGTGAACAGAAAGGCACTGGAGCGACAAACCACCCTTGCTGTCTCTGCCTGGCCGGTTCCCCTCTCTCCACTGGGATTCTCTGCCTCTAAACCTATAACGGGGGCTGAGTCACTGGCTTACTGGTGCTCTTCCATGCCGTCCCTAGGAGGGGTGTATCACTTGAGTGGGTTGAGTCTCTGACGTGATATTCATGTCTGGGTTGGCGCCCCCTTGGGTTGTGCCGTGGCGGAGATCTTTGTGGGCTGTACTCAGCCTTGTCTCAGGGTAGTAAGTTGGTGGTTGAAGATATCCCTCTAGTGGTGTGTGGGGGCTGTGCTTTTGGAAAGTGGATGGGGTTATATCCTGCCTGTTTGGCCCTGTCCGGGGGTATTGTCGGACGAGGCCACAGTGTCTCCCAACCCCTCCTGTCTCAGCCACCAGTATTTATGCTGCAATAGTTGATGTGTCAGGGGCTAGGGTCAGTCTGTTAAATCTGGAGTATTTATCCTGTCTTATCCGGTGTTCTGTGTGAAATATGCTCCCTCTAATTCACTCTTTCTCTTCTTTTGGGGGCCTTGAGCCCTAGGACCATGCCTCAGGACTACCTGGCCAGATGACTCCTTGCTGTCCATAGTCCACCTGGTCGTGCTGCTGCTCCAGTTTAAACTGTTCTGCCTGCGGCTATGGAACCCTGACTTGCTTTTTGACTCTCTCTCTCTCTACTGCACCTGCTGTCACTAAGTCTGAATGACTTACAACTGACATTTACTCCTGAGGTGCTGACCTGTTGCACCCTCTACAACCACTGTGATTATTATTATTTGACCCTGCTGATTATCTATGAATGTTTGAACATCTTGGCCATGTACTGTTAATATCTCCACCCGGCACAGCCAGAAGAGGACTGGCCACCCCTCAGAGCCTGGTTCCTCTCTAGGTTTCTTCCTAGGTTCTGGCATTTCAAGGGATTTTTTCCTAGCCACCGTGCTTCTACATCTGCATTTGCTTCTGTTTGGTTTTAGGCTGGGTTTCTGTACAGCACTTTGTGACATCGGCTGATGTAAAAAGGGCTTTATAAAAAAAATGTGATTGATACTTGTACTAACTAGCTTTAGTAAATATGAAGCTCCAGTTCACTTCCTTGTATTCAGTCTTTCTTATTATATCCATTAGTAATAAGAGCGAAGACACTACAATGGCGACAAGGATGATTACCTACATTGTGCATCACGAATGCAGACGAGGCTCGTAGAAAGAGAGGAACATTTCAACGATGTAGCGCAGCAGCCAGCAACCAGTGATGACGAGGAGAGTGCTGACGATCATGAGGCTGCAGATCAAAGACCCGCAGAGCCGGAGGTAAAGGGAATATATAGCATTGAGTTTGATGACACGCAAGAAAAGGAGGCAACTTACATTGAACGTCTGGAACAGTACTTCATTGCAAACAACATTGTATCAGTGCTGTTGAGTTTGATTGGCCCCAAAACGTACAGTTTGCTAAGAGATCTGACTGCCTCTCTGAAGCCCTCCAAGAAAACATTCACAGAGATTGTGGAGATATTGCAAGATCACCTAAACTACTCCTGATCGCGGAACATTTTCATTTCCAGAAGAGACACCAGAATGAGGGGAGGGTAGCAGAGTTGATGAAACTGTCTGAGCATTGCCAGTTTGGAGAGAACCTAAATTACACATTAAGGGAAAGATTTGTTTATGGACTGAAACATGAACACATTCAGAAACGTTTGCTCACAGAATCAGATCTCACTTTTGCAAAAGCTGTTGAAATTGCTGTAGCTATGGAATCCGCGACCAAAGATGCAATTGAGTTGTATAAATACTGACCTCCTCTCACAAACTTGCCTGCACAAGTTCTCATGCAGTCGACAGCACCCCGTGTGGCCTAAAAATGCAACAGGGATGGTCAGAGCAGAGGACTGCCATTTCAAAGACAAAATTGGTCACAAATGCAATAGAAAGGGGACATTCAAAGAGCATGCAGAGCAAATTACAGTCACAACAGGAAAACTGAGGAAGTGAAAAGGCCTGTGAATGCACTAGCAGAGAACAGTGGCAGTGATTCAGTTGAACAATTCATTGGTACAACGATGTTAAACACAGTGACTTCTCCCAGCAGTAGCGCAATATCGGTGACACCAGAAATCGAAGGCACATCACTCAAAATGGAGCTGGACACAGGATCTGCAGTGTTTATAATTTCCACAACTGGCTACAATGAACACTTCAAGGATATCAAGCTGAAGAAAACAAATGTGTTGCTGAAGACCTACTCAGGAGAGTCATTGAGCCCAATGGTTACAAGACAGAGTGAATTATGGGAAGCAAACACAGCAGTTACAGGTGTATGTGGAGCCTGGAACTGACCCCCTATTTGTTCGCAGGGAACGGCTGTCTAAACTAAAGCTGAACTGTTGTGACTTGAAAATGCTCCACACATCCCAGCCTAAAAGGAAAGGCACAGACCAAACACTGGAACACTTGCTGAAGAAATATGCCACCGTTTTCAGTGATCAGATGGGAACAGTAAAAGGCTTCACAGCCAAACTCGTACTGGGAGATGATGCAACACAAAATTCTGCAAAGCCAGATCTGTTCCATACTCCCTGAGACCAAAGGTGGAAGCGGAAATGGAACGCTTACAGGATACACGAATCCTGCCGAAAGTGAATGGGCCACACCTATAGTTCCTATTGTGAAGAAAGATAGGTTTGTTAACTGTGAAGGCTTATCTGCAGCTACCGGTTGAAGAGAGGTTCAAACAGTACCTGACAATAAACACACACAAAAGGTAATACCGCCTGGTTTTTGGCAATGCAACGGCCCAACCATTTGGCAACAAACTATTGGCCAGAGTTTGCAAGGAATCCCATGAACCCAGTGTATCGTAACAGGACGCACAGACAAAGAGCACCTGGCTAACCTGGAAGAGGTCCTGAGAAGACAAAGAGTACAGACTGCAGGCAAACTTACAGAAGTGTGAGTTCCTCAAAGACAAGATTGTCTTCTGTCGACATGAAATTGACCGCAATGGATTTCCCAAAACACAGGACAAAAATCAATGCAGTGGTACAGGCACCACGACCGCAAAATGTGACTGAAGTGAGATCTTTCACTGGACAGATCAATTACGACAGAAGATTCCTCACAAACCTTTCAGCAGTACTCCAGCCTCTCAATCAGCTCCTGGAAAATAATAGGACCAAGTGAACTTCATAAAGTTTTTACCTCAAACCATACTGACGTCCCCCGAGAAATTGAACGAGAACGTGTGTCGCAGCCATGGGATCTATATATAGGGGCGGACCCCAGCCGTGACACAGTTGTTCACGGGGGTAAATCTGTAAATCCTCACCTTGGATGTGTCCCTCTACTATCGTAGCACTCACGTCGGTGGCCATGAAGTGCTTTGAAAGGCTGGTCATGGCTCACATCAACACCATCATACTGGAAACCCTAGACCCGCTCTAATTTGCATACCGCCCCAACAGAACCACAGATGACACAATCTCATTCGCACTCCACACTGCCCTTTCCCACCTGGACAAAAGGAACACCTACAGTGGGGCAAAAAAGTATTTAGTCAGCCACCAATTGTGCAAGTTCTCCTACTTAAAAAGATGAGAGAGGCCTGTAATTTTCATCATAGGTACACTTCAACTATGTCAGACAAAATGAGAAAAAAAAATCCAGAAAAATCACATTGTAGGAGTTTTAATGAATTTATTTGCAAATTATGGTGGAAAATAAGTATTTGGTCAATAACAAAAGTTTATCTCAATACTTTGTTATATACCCTTTGTTGGCAATGACAGAGGTCAAACGTTTTCTGTAAGTCTTCACAAGGTTTTCACACACTGTTGCTGGTATTTTGGCCCATTCCTCCATGCAGATCTCCTCTAGAGCAGTGATGTTTTCTATGGGGTTGAGATCTGGAGACTGGCTAGGCCACTCCAGGACCTTGAAATGCTTCTTACGAAGCCACTCCTTCGTTGCCCAGGCGGTGTGTTTGGGATCATCGTCATGCTGAAAGACCCAGCCACCTTTCATCTTCAATGCCCTTGCTGATGGAAGGAGGTTTTCACTCAAAATCTCACGATACGTGGCCCCATTCATTCTTTCCTTTACACGGATCAGTCGTCCTGGTCCCTTTGCAGAAAAACAGCCCCAAAGCATGATGTTTCCACCCCCATGCTTCACAGTAGGTATGGTGTTCTTTGGATGCAACTCAGCATTCTTTGTCCTCCAAACACGACGAGTTGAGTTTTTACCAAAAAGTTATATTTTGGTTTCATATGACATTCTTCCAATCTTCTTCTGGATCATCCAAATGCTTTCTAGCAAACTTCAGACAGGCCTGGACATGTACTGGCTTAAGCATGCACTGCACTGCAGGATTTGAGTCCCTGGCGGCGTAGTGTGTTACTGATGGTAGGCTTTGTTACTTTGGTCCCAGCTCTCTGCAGGTCATTCACTAGGTCCCCCAGTGTGGTTCTGGGATTTTTGCTCACCGTTCTTGTGATCATTTTGACCCCACGGGGTGAGATCTTGCGTGGAGCCCCAGATCGAAGGAGATTATCAGTGGTCTTGTATGTCTTCCATTTCCTAATAATTGCTCCCACAGTTGATTTCTTCAAACCAAGCTGCTTATCTATTGCATATTCAGTCTTCCCAGCCTGGTGCAGGTCTACAATTTTGTTTCTGGTGTCCTTTGACAGCTCTTTGGTCTTGGCCATAGTGGAGTTTGGAGTGTGACTGTTTGAGGTTGTGGACAGGTGTCTTTTATACTGATAACAATTTCAAACAGGTGCCATTAATACAGGTAATGAGTAGAGGACAGAGGAGCCTCTTAAAGAAGAAGTTACAGGTCTGTGAGAGCCAGAAATCTTGCTTGTTTGTAGGTGACCAAATACTTATTTTCCACCATAATTTGCAAATAAATTCATTAAAAAAAATCCTACAATGTGATTTTCTGGAGAAAAAAAAAATAATTTTGGCTGTCACAGTTGAAGTGTACCTATGATGAAAATTACAGGCGACTCATCATTTTAAGTGGGAGAACTTGCACAATTGGTGGCTGACTAAATATGTTTTTGCCCCATTGTATCAGTAGTTGGAGTGTCATTAGTTGGAGGAGCACTAGTTGGAGTGTCAGGGGTTATAGGGGCAGTAGTGGTTGGAGGGTCAGGGGTTATAGGAGCAGTAGTAGTTGGGGTAGTTATGTCAATGGTGGTTGGAATGGCAGAGGATGTGCTGAGATCCCCCTGTAGTAAAGATACTTTATAAAATATAATTAACTCTGTAAACCACATTAACAAGGATACATGGTGTCAGTTGCTATAAGCATGCTATAAAGATGATCCATGCTGTTCCAGTTTCATTGTGTCTGCATCAGTGTAGAAATGTTTTCTACTGAACTTTATGAGAGAAAGAAGTCATTATCACTGCCAATAAACGGCTGATAGCAGAGGCTACTCTGTTATCAACTGTATCTGAGACCTGACAGTAGTCTATTCACAGTATGTAAACAATGGCTTAACAGTAAATCGAACGTGTTTGGATAAAAGTCTGAAACAATGTCTTCATTGATGTTATTGTATCCCTCGCAGCAAACAGACAAAACATAAATCAATCATTGACTATAAACCAAACTTAAAAATTAATAAACCAAACTAAAAACAGTAAGGTTATATATGGGTAATAATCATTTCATAAGTTAAATGCATCATACATTTTTGCACATCTGAAGTGAAAGCAATTTTCCTACACAATTCTCAATCATAGAAGACTCTTAACCTCTTAATGAACATCTTAAATCACCCTGAATAAATCAAATATAGAGCAAGTCTTATCTGTAGCAAAGACAGCCATAATACTGATAACAAGTTCAGACAGGTGCCATTAATACAGGTAACGAGTGGAGGACAGAGGAGCCTCTTAAAGAAGAAGTTACAGGTCTGTGAGAGCCAGAAATCTTGCTTGTTTGTAGGTGACCAAATACTTATTTTCCACCATAATTTGCAAATAAATCCATTAAAAATCCTACAATGTGATTTTCTGGATTTTTTTTCTAATTTTGTCTGTCATAGTTGAAGTGTACCTATGATGAAAATTACAGGCCTCTCTCATCTTTTTAAGTGGGAGAACTTGCACAATTGGTGGCTGTCTAAATACTTTTTTGCCCCACTGTATGCGAGAAACCTGTTCATATGTATAGACCCCAGTGGGAGGAGTATATCTCTCCTGCCCAACCCTTCATTCCTCCTGAAGGTTCTGTCAGACAGGCATGTGAACATCCCTTTTATCCTGACTGCTTACAACCCCCCGGCAGTGAGGGGGAGTCTGGGCCTTCCTCCGGGCATGCTGTGCCCTGTGAGGGCACTGGCTGCCTATGTGGAGTAGACATGGTCAGTGAGAACAACAGACCAGCTCTTTGTCTGCTATGGTGAGAGAGTCCTGAGGGCTGGGTTATCAAAGCAGAGGCTCTCTCACTGGATCGTGGACACGATTAAGACAGCATACCGCCTGACTGGCAGGCCAGTGCTGGGATCTGTGGGGGCACATTCAACACGAGGTGTGGCTGCACCCTGGGCTCTACTGAGAGCCGACTGGCATAGCCCCTCGCTGATAACTGTGCTGCGGCCAGCTATGTTTCCACTTGCTCCTTTGCTAGGTACTATCGGATAAATGTGGCACCTCCCTCTGTGGTTGGTTCAGCAGCCCTGGGCGTCGCTGGGACCCCTTCCTCATTGTCAAACCCTGCATTGTGGTCCCGCGCTTCGCCGCTGGCTGGCCATGTTTCTCTAGCACCGACTAAATCTGGTACGTGTATACCAATATATTGGAGTGATCCAATATAGTGAAACACAACAAAAGTTATGTGTATGTGAGCTATATGGATTACTACAATTCTCTACGGTGCTAGAGGCTCCTCAAAAAGTATGTAGAGAACGTGTGTCGCGGCCATGGGGTCTATACATAGGGGCGGACCCCATCCGTGACAGGTGTACACAGGAGTAAATCTGTAAATCCTCACCTCGGATGTGTCCCTCTGCCACGGAGTGACATCAATATATTGGAGTGAACCATATAGCTCACATAACCGTGGTTTCATATGTAACCTTCGATGTTTGATGTGGGGATTGAGAGTCATCATACCCCAGAAATACAAACAGCTTTTACAGCAACTACATGAAAGGCATGTTGTAATTGTCAAAATGAAGCTGCTTGCGAGAGCCACTTCTGGTGGCTCAGGCTGGATCAACAGATAGAAGATATGGCAAAGAACTGTAGCGGATGTTTGGAAACCTTTCACATACTGCTCCTACCCCAGTCCACTTATGGGAATAGCCCATTGCAGAGAATTCATGTGGACGCCAGCCCCTTTGAAAAGCACGTTTCTGGTTATAGTTGATGTCAATTCCAAGTGAACAGAGGTGTTTGGCACTGACTCCTCCACCTCAGCTCAGACTATAGTGTCTCAGAACAACTTTTACTCGCTTCGGATCGGTTCTGCAGCTGGCAAGCGACAAAGTGCCAGCTTTTGTAAGTGATGAGTTTTCAAGATTCATGTCGGCCGGGAACGCCATCTCCAAACAGTACAGGAAGTGATGGTGCGAGATTACAGAAGGGTGAGGAAATGGACAAGAGGGACCGTACACACACAAACGGGACCCAGAACTTACCAGGTTCAAGTGAGCCCAGACATAATGTGGCGCCGTCACATTAACCAAATGCATTCCACGGAAAACAGAACAACAATCGAGAGAGAACAGGCACAGAGAGATCCTGAGAGTGACACACAGGGAACTGTAGAAGACGGTGGGACGGTACAGAGACCCCAGGCTGAAAGAAGAGAACGTGTGGATGAAGGTGCTGCTATAGCAGAAACTATTATGGACCAAGCACACACTGCAGATGTGCAGGAGCCTCCAGACAATCCAAGGCGCTACCCAGAAGGAAGACACCAGACAATCCAAGGCGCTACCCAGAACGAAGACACCAGACAATCCAAGGCGCTACCCAGAAGGAAGACACCAGACAGACTGGACTTATAAACAAACAAACACAAACAAAAATGAACTGTTCAAGTTCAAATCAAAAGATGCAAAATAACGACAACAAGTTCTGGGAAATGTTTCAGTTGTGGTTTGGTAGAAGTTACTCTGATTGTATAAGAGAAGGAATGTCATGTTCTGTTAATTACTGATGTCTCCTTTAAGAACAGAGCACTGTACTTGCACTAACTAGCTTTAGCAAATGTGAAGCTCCAGTTCACTTCCTTGTATTGGAGACTTTCTTATTATGTCCAATAGTAATAAGAGCTAAGACACTACAAAATGGCTGGGTCACGAGAATCTTCAGATATCAAAATGGGGTCATGTTTCAAAAAAGTCTAGGAACGCCAGATATGTCAGAGTGTGGTTAGTAAAAGGGAGATGAAGGCAGCTAGCTATTCACCATCAGTACAGCAAAGTTAGTGGTGTGATTGCAGAAACATCGCAGGCCGTCTGCTGAGTGGTTGACTTTGGAGCAGCCAAAGGTGCGCCAGTCTTTCAACGTGTAGTTCCATGACACGCAGGCAAAGTCATAGAGGGAGGCGTTGGGAACAGCCTGAGAAGTGAGAACAGACACAAACTCACTGTAAATCCTTCAGCAAAAGACGTGTACTCACAGTACTCATCTTTTTAAAATTCTCAGTCAATTGTGAAGTCTAACAGGTTTAAGTAAATGTGGGAAAGAAGAAATACCAATTATAATAGATTGTATTATGTACAAGACAACATATGTTCCCTGTAGCGGATAAGCATCAATGGAGAACTTCGATCAGGGGTGTCAAACATGTGACTTAGATCATGAATAACTTCCCAATGCATTTCCCAGAGAATTTGGACCACGTTGTGTTTATTGATTCTAAGAGAAATCTTACTGTGGGCTTGAAGAGCATCTCAACATGTAACCCAGACACTTGTCCCAGGTTAGCAGAGATGACCCTTCTGCTGGTCCCTGAAGAAGCTCTGAAAGCCCTGGACCTGAAGAACCGGTCGTTTTGGTAGAGCACAAAACCAATGGAGTTGTTTGTGTTTTTACTACGTAAAACTGAGTGGGGTGAGAAAGAGGGGAGAGAGAGAGAGGGAGAAAGAGTGATTGTTGTTCATATCAGGACTTCATATACATGAGTAGTTTGACCTTGCCTTGAGGGCTTATCTCGATAGTGACTCTAAATGTAAATGTTTGGAGACCACAAAGAGCAGTTAAGCTCTCTTGGTGAATGCGGAACAAGGAAATTGAAATTTGAGTTCATACACTATGTTTGCATACCAACACTGGCTCACCTGGTGTGAATTTTAAGACAATCTGGACATCGGTCGCACCTCCTTCATCAGCTATCAGTTCAGAAGTATTTGTGTTGAGATGAATTCTGTTGGCCACAAAATTACCAGATCTTCCTGGAGAAGGAGATTCATTTGATTTCCTGTCTCAGCCTCCAGTATTTATGCTGCAGTAGTTTATGTGTCGGGGGGCTAGGGTCAGTTTGTTATATCTGGAGTACTTCTCCTGTCCTATTCGGTGTCCTGTGTGAATCTAAGTGTGCGTTCTCTAATTCTCTCCTTCTCTCTTTCTCTCTCTCGGAGGACCTGAGCCCTAGGACCATGCCCCAGGACTACCTGACATGATGACTCCTTGCTGTCCCCAGTCCACCTGGCTGTGCTGCTGCTCCAGTTTCAACTGTTCTGCCTTATTATTATTCGACCATGCTGATCATTTATGAACATTTGAACATCTTGGCCATGTTCTGTTATAATCTCCACCCGGCACAGCCAGAAGAGGACTGGCCATCCCACATATGCTCTCTCTAATTCTCTCTTTCTTTCTCTCTCTCGGAGGACCTGAGCCCTAGGACCATGCCCCAGGAATACCTGACATGATGACTCCTTGCTGTCCCCAGTCCACCTGACTGTGCTGCTGCTCCAGTTTCAACTATTCTGCCTTATTATTATTCGACCATGCTGGTCATTTATGAACATTTGAACATCTTGACCATGTTTTGTTATAATCTCCACCCGGCACAGCCAGAAGAGGACTGGCCACCCCACATAGCCTGGTTCCTCTCTAGGTTTCTTCCTAGGTTTTGGCCTTTCTAGGGAGTTTTTCCTAGCCACCGTGCTTCTTCACCTGCATTGCTTGCTGTTTGGGGTTTTAGGCTGGGTTTCTGTACAGCACTTTGAGATATCAGCTGATGTACGAAGGGCTATATAAAATAAATTTGATTGATTTAGCAATTTAAATCAGAACAATATAGTGTTACTTCTGTACCACAGTAGGTGGGTGGCACATTCATGGGAGTACAGGCTCATTGTAACGGCTGAAGCAGAATAAGTTGAATTGTATCAAATACATCAATGTGTTTTATGCTATTCCATTCGCTCCATTACAGCCATTAATATGAGCCATCTTCAGCAGCCACCACAGTTCTGCAGTACAACAAATCAAATCCATACCAAACCTTATTGACCATCAGAGGAGAAACATTTGAAAATTGAGAAGTTTTACACAGTCTGTCAACACAGATAGAAACTATCACTTTAAATGCCAGTGTGTAGGTTCACTAGCAGTCTCACCCACCAGTCAGAGCAGTAAACTGGATCCCTACTGTGTCACTTGGTACTTGGACAGACTGGACTACCAGGTTGGGCTGAACCACCAAGGACACATTATTGTGCTGGTCCAGGGAAAACTTCTCCAGGGTCTCTGTGAGGCTGGGAGAGAAACACAGAAAAACATTAGTTTACATGCACCCATACAGACATGCACTGAGGCACACGTACACACATAAACTCAAATATATGCAGAAACACACACCACCACACACGCACGCTCACACACACACGCACGCTCACACAGACAAACACACTCCTGTACTTTTGGACAGCGTCTCTCTCCTGTGTACTCTCCTCACTGGCATTGAGCAGCTGACTGATGGTGGTTACAGCTGCCACTGCAATGTCCTGCAACATAATCAAAACCAGGGGATGAACCTCAAGTGTTCAAGTCACTGCAGTGACAACCTCACGTTTCTCTCCAGAACATGTCATAGTTCACGACTTGATTTCAAAACATGTTATACCTCTGTGATATTTGCAGACTGAAGCAGTGTGTTAGCTATCTGAGCTGCTGTGGTGATGTTGTCAGCTGACAGCTGCTCTGGTTGGGAGGTCAGGATCTGAGTACTGAAGGCTAACTGTTGTAAATTACCTGAACTGCTGGAGATCTGAACAGGGAGAGACAAGGATTTTTATTTATTATATTTTAGTATTGATTTTCAACAGAACATTGTATAAGTTGCAGCAACATCCTGAACCAGCTGCATTAAGTACTGCAGTGCATCTCCTCCTCATGGACTGCACGAGATTTGCCTGTTCTTGCTGTGAGATGTTACCCCACTCTTCCACCAAGGCACCTGCAAGATCCCGGACATTTCTGGGGGGAAATCTAACAGGTCCCAGACGTGCTCAATGCGATTGAGATCCGGGATTTTCGCTGACCATGGCAGAACACTGTAATTCCTGCAGGAAATCACGCACAGAATTAGCAGTATGGCTGGTGGCATTGTCATGCTGGAGGGTCATGTCAGGATGAGACTGCAGGAAGGTACCACATGAGGGAGGAGGATGTCTTCCCTGTAACGCACAGCATTGAGATTGCCTGCAATGACAACAAGCACAGTCCGATGATGCTGTGACACACCGCCCCAGACCATGACGGACCCTCCACCTCCAAATCGATCCCGTTCCAGAGTACAGGCTTCGCAGTAACGCTCATTCCTTCGACGATAAACACGAATCCGACCATCACCCCTGGTGAGACAAAACCGCGACTCGTCAGTGAAAAGCACTTTTTGCCAGTCCTGTCTGGTCCAGCGATGGTGGGTTTGTGCCCCTAGGCGACGTTGTTGCCGGTGATGCCTTACATCAGGCCTACAATTCCTCAGTCCAGCCTCTCTCAGCCTATTGTGGACAGTCTGAGCACTGATGGAGGGATTGTGCGTTCCTGGTGTAACTCGGGCAGTTGTTGATGCAATCCTGTACCTGTCCTGCAGGTGTGATGTTCGGATATACCGATCCTGTGCAGGTGTTGTTACACGTGGTCTGCCATTGCGAGGACGACCAGCTGTCCGTCCTGTCTCCTGTAGCGCTGTCTTAGGTGTCTCACAGTACGGACATTGCAATTTATTGCCCTGGCCACATCTGCAGTCCTCATGCCTCCTTGCAGCATGCCTTAGACATGTTCACGCAGATGAGCAGGGACCCTGGGCATCTTTCTTTTGGTGTTTTTCAGTCAGTAGAAAGGCCTCTTTAGTGTCCTAAGTTTTCATAACTGTGACCTTAATTGCCTACCGTCTGTAAGTTGTTAGTGTCTTGTTCCACAGGTGCATGAATTGTTTATGGTTTATTGAACAAGCATGGGAAACAGTGTTTAAACCCTTTACATTGAAGATCTGTGAAGTTATTTGGACTTTCACGAATTATCTTTGGAAGACGGGATCCTGAAAAAGGGACGTTTCTTTTTTTGCTGAGTTTATGTGGCTCAGTTGGTAGAGAATGGCACTTGCAATGCCAGGGTTGTGGGTTCGATTCCCACAGGGGACAAGTATGAAAATGTATGCACTCGCTACTATAGGTCACTCTGGATAAGAGCGTCAACTAAACGTAAAACACAATAAATAAATAAATAATGTTCCTCATCAACTGTTAAGCAGAATAAAGGAGCAGAATACATGATCTGAAGGTAAAAGCCAGTTGTTACTGATCTTCAAACTGTAAGATCCCCTCCTCATAATGATGACTGTAACTGACCCAAAGAAAGAAGAACGCTAAATTGAGACTGGTCATAAATCAAGAAAATAAAAACATATGCCTATTGACTTACATTTCCTTGAATGTCACTGAGGGTTAATTCACACTGCAGCTCGTGAGGAGAACCAAACATTGGAGAGCCAGTGTCATTCAAACATCTTGCTGAGGCTTTTGGTAAACCGGCTGGAGGAACCAAGATGAACAGATACTCAAGGTTTTGTGTTACCTAATACAACATTAATTAGGACTGTAACAGACTAATACATTTTTCTCATTTTAGGTGAATAAAAGTGGTGAATAACATACCACTGGTTGTATTCTCATCACATGACTCTTCTGAATAAGCAGACCAGCCAACAGTTGTTCTTGGGAAGGAAAAATCACCAATGGTGGAATTGCAGAAATTCCCTATCGAAGTAAAATACATTTCAACATGGAGCAAATGTATGACTGAACATGAAATATACATTCTGAATGTGAAATCCAAGGAATAGTGTTGTGGACTGTGAATGTGAAATCCAGGGTTAGGTATAGTAGCGGAGTGGTGTGTAGTCTGAATGTGAGATGCAGGGTTATGTGTAGTATTGTAGTGGTGTGTACTGTGAATGTGAGATCCAGGGTTAGGTATAAAAATGTAGTGGTGTGTACTGTGAATGTGAGATCCAGGGTTAGGAGCAGTATTGTAGTGGTGTGTACTGTGGATGTGAGATTGAGGGTTAGGTATAGTAGTATAGTATTGTGGAGGAGTCTGAATGGTAGATCCAGGGTTAGGTATAGTAGTGTAGTATTGTTGAGGAGTCTGAATGGTAGATCCAGGGTTAGGTATAGTAGTGCAGAATTGTGGAGGAGTCTGAATGGTAGATCCAGGGATAGGTATAGTAGTGTAGTATTGTGGAGTGGAGTCTGAATGGTAGATCCAGGGTTAGGTATAGCAGTGTAGTATTGTGGAGGAATCTGAATGGTAGATCCAGGGTTAGGTATAGTAGGGAGTATTGTGGAGGAATCTGAATGGTAGATCCAGGGATAGGTATAGTAGCGTAGTATTGTGGAGGAGTCTGAATGGTAGATCCAGGGTTAGGTATAGTAGTGTAGTATTGTGGAGGAGTCTGAATGGTAGATCCAGTGTTAGGTATAGTAGTGTAGTATTGTGGAGGAGTCTGAATGGTAGATCCAGGGTTAGGTATAGTGTAAGTGTGTGGATGTACCCTCTGAACAGGTCTCTCCGTTCCACTCATCAGGACAGATACAGACTCCACTCTGCAGCTCACCACCGTTGATACAGACCAGAGGAAGGATTGTGGTGGTAGAGGTGGAGATGGTGGTGGTGGTAGAGGTGGTAGGAGAGGTGATGGTGGTGGTAGGGGTGGAGGTGGTGGTGTTAGACGTGGTGCTAGAGGTGGTGGTGGTGGTGGTGTTAGACATGGTGGGAGAGGTGGTGCTGGAGTTGGTGTTAGATATGGTGTTAGAGATGATAGGATAGGTGGTGGTGGTGGTGTTAGAGATGGTAGGAGAGGTGTTGGTAGAGGTGGTGGTAGTGTTGGTAGAGGTGGTGGTGGTGTTGGTGTTAGACGTGGTGTTAGAGATGATAGGAGAGGTGGTGGTAGAGGTGGTGGTGGTGTTGGTAGAGGTGGTGTTAGAGATGATAGGAGAGGTGGTGGTGGTGTTAGAGATGGTAGGAGAGGTGGTGGTATTGTTGGTAGAGGTGGTGGTGGTGTTAGACATGGTGTTAGAGATGGTAGGAGAGGTGGTGGTGGTGTTGGTGTTAGACGTGGTGTTAGAGATGATAGGAGAGGTGGTGGTGGTGGTGGTAGAGGTGGTAGAAGAGGTGGTGGTGGTGGTAGAGGTGGAGGTGGTGGTGGTGGTAGAGGTGGAGATGGTGGTAGAGGTGGTGGTGGTGGTGGTTGAGGTGGAGATGGTGGTGGTGGTGGTAGAGGTGGTAGGAGAGGTGGTGGTGGTAGAGGTGGAGGTGGTGGTGTTAGACGTGGTGTTAGAGATCGTATGAGAGGTGGTGGTGGTGTTGGTGTTAGACATAGTGTTAGAGTTGATAGGAGAAGTGGTGGTGGTGTTTGAGATGGTAGGAGAGGTGTTGGTAGAGGTGGTGGTAGTGTTGGTAGAGGTGGTGGTGGTGTTAGAGATGGTGCTAGAGGTGGTGGTAGAGGTGGTGGTAGTGTTGGTAGAGGTGGTGGTGGTGTTAGAGATGGTGCTAGAGGTGGTGGTAGAGGTGGTGGTAGTGTTGGTAGAGGTGGTGGTGGTGTTGGTGTTGGACATGGTGTTAGAGATGGTAGGAGGGGTAGTGTTGGTGTTAGACATGGTGTTAGAGATGGTAGGAGAGGTGGTGGTGGTGTTGGTGTTAGACGTGGTGTTAGAGATGGTAGGAGAGTTGGTGGTGTTGGTGTTAGACGTGGTGTTAGAGATGGTAGGAGAGGTGGTGGTGTTGGTGTTAGACGTGGTGTTAGAGATGGTAGGAGAGGTGGTGGTGTTGGTGTTAGACGTGGTGTTAGAGGTGGTGGTGGTGTTAGAGATGGTAGGAGAGGTGTTGGTAGAGGTGTTGGTAGACGTGGTGGTGGTGTTGGTAGAGGTGGTGGGGAGACTGATACTGGTGATAGGGATAGAGGTAGGGTAACCAGTAGTTGCAAGACCAGTAGTGTTTATGTAACCAATAGCTGGAGGATCAGTAGTAGTTAGGTAACTAGTAGTTGGATGACCAGTAGTAGCTGCAGGGTATTCAGTAGTTGGAGTGTCGGTAGTTAGATTATCAATAGTTGGAGTGTCGGTAGTTAGATTATCAGTAGTTGGCATGTCGGTAGTTGGACTGTCAGAAGTTAGATTATCAGTAGTTGGAATGTCATTAGTTGGAGGGGCACTAGCTGGAGAGTCAGGCGTTAAAGGGTCATCAGTAGTTGGGATAGTTATGTCAATGGTGGTTGGAATGGCAGAGGATGTGGTGAGATCCCCCTGTGGAAAAGAGACTTTAAAAAAGATAATTAATTCAGTAAACCACATAAACAAGGATACATAGTGTCAGTTCCTATAATCATAGGAGATGATCCATGCTGTTCCAGTTTCATTGTGTCTGCATCAGTGTAGAAATGTTTTCTACTGTAGTTTATGAGAGAAAGAAATCTTTAACACGGTTGACATTTGATAGCAAAGGCTACTCTGTTATCAACTGTATCTGAGACCTGACAGTAGTCTATTTACAGTCTGTAAACAATGTCTTAACAGTAAATCGAAAGTGTTTGGATTAAAATACAGTCTGAAACAATGTCTTCATTGATGCTATTGTATCCCTCACAACAAACAGACAAAACATAAATCAATCATTGCCTATAAATCAAACTTTAAAATTAAATAAACCAAATTGTAAAAATAGTAAGGTTATATATGGGTAATAATCATTTCATAAGTTAAATGCATCATACATTTTTGCACATCTGAATTGAAAGCAATTTTCCAACACAATTCTCAATCACAGAAGACTTCTTAACAACAACATCAAACACTGAGTATACCAAACATTAGGAACACCTTCCTGATATTGAGTTGCACCTCCACACACTTTTGCCCTCAGAACAGCCTCAACTCGTCAGGGCATGGACTCTACAAGGTGTCGAAAGGGATGGTGTCCCATTTTGACTCCAATGCTTCCCACAGCTATGTCAAGTTGGCTGGATGTCCTTTGGGTGGTGAATCATTCTTGATACACACAGGAAACTGTTGAGCATGAAAAACCCAGCAGCATTGCAGTTCTTGAACAAAAACGGTGGGCCAGGCACCTATTCCCATACCTGTTCAATGGGACTTAAATATTTTGTCTTGCCCATTCACCCACTGAATGGAACACATACACAATCCATGTAACAATTGTCTCAAGGCTTAAAAATCCTTCTTTAAACTGTCCCCCCCCCCCTTCATCTACATTGATTGAAGTAAATTTAACAAGTGACATTAATAAAGCATCATAGCTTTCACCTGGAATCACCTGGCCAGTTTATGTCATAGAAAAAGCAGGTGTTCTTAATGTTTTGTACAGTCAGTCTATGTCTGAACATCTAAAACCACCCTGAATGAATCAAATATATAGCAAGTCTTACCTGTAGCAAAGACAACCATAATCCATAGCTCTTTCATTTCTGCTGTTTCCAGTCATCCAGTATCAGCAGACTGCACATTATTAGACCGTCTGTGGGTCTTATGCTGCTCTCCTCCTGTCACAGAGACTGCAGTAACGCGCAGATACCAGTTAATTATTTACTTTTGATATTAAGGGGGAAGTACTGTACATTGGCTCCAACACAACTCACATTGTCAACAGGATCAGTAAAGACACACACAAATAAGTCAGCTATGTGACAGGATGAATAAAATGCACCACTCAACCAATAGCATTACCATTCTCTATGCAAAACATTATTGGTTGCAGCAGGGAAGGTACAGTACAGTGCATGTTTAGTTTTTTTGCCCTAGCACTACACAGTTAATTCAAATAACCAACTCAAGATTTGATTATTTGAATCAAACTACATTGAAATGACCTAAACCACATCGAAACTGTGTTGAAATTATAATTGTATTTTTTATTTCACCTTTATTTAACCAGGTAAGCTTTGCAACTGCGACCTGGCCAAGATAAAGCATAGCAGTTCAACACATACAACAACACAGAGTTACACATGGAATGAACAAAACATACAGTCAATAATACAGTAGAACAAAAAGAAAACAAAGTCTATATACAGTGAGTGCAAATAAGGTCAAATAAGGGAGTTAAGGCAATAAATAGGCCATGGTGGCGAAGTAATTACAATATGGCAATTAAACACTGGAATGGTAGATGTGCAAAAGATGGATGTGCAAGTAGAGATACTGTGGTGCAAAAGGAGCAAAATGAATAAATACAGTATGAGAATGAGGTAGATAGATACGAACAGGTGCAGTGATCTGTGAGCTGCTCTGACCGATGGTTCTTAAAGCTAGATGGGAATGGGATGGGAATCTCCAGCTTCAGTGATTTTTGCAGTTCGTTCCAGTCAGTGGCAGCAGAGAACTGGAAGGAAAGGCGACCAAAAGAGGAATTGGCTTTGGGGGTGACCAGTGAGATATACCTGCTGAAGCGTGTGCTACGAGTGGGTGCTGCTATGGTGACCAGCGAGCTGAGATAGGGCAGGGCTTTACCTAGCAGAGACTTGTAGATAACCTGTAGCCACTGGGTTTGGCGACGAGTATGAAGCGAGGGCCAGCCAACGAGAGCGTACAGGTCGCAGTGGTGGGTAGTATATGGGGCTTTGGTGACAAAACGGATGGCACTGTGATAGACTGCATCCAGTTTGTTGAGTAGAGTGTTGGAGGCTATTTTATAGATGACATCACCGAAGTCAAGGATCGGTAGGATGGTCAGTTTTACGAGGGTATGTTCGGCAGAAACCAAGGCTGTTGAGTCTGCCAATAAGAATGTGGTGATTGACAGAGTCGAAAGCCTTAGCTAGGTCGATGAATACAGCTGCACAGTATTGTCTCTTATCGATGGCGGTTATGATATCGTTAAGGACCTTGAGCGTGGTTGAGGCGCACCCATGACCAGCTCGGAAACCAGATTGCATAGCAGAGAAGGTACGATGTGATTCAAAATGGTCAGTAATCTGTTTGTTAACTTGGCTTTCGAAGACCTTAGAGATGCAGGGTAGGATAGATTTAGCCTGGACCTGCATGTATAGTCACTTCACTCTTTCCAGCTTGATAAAAGTAATCGAAACAAAAGCTAGACAGTCAGGGAGCCTGGAATATTCCAAAATCGATGGATAGAGGACGAGTTTGAGCAAATGTTGAATGCGAGGAAGTATCTAAATGGGGGTCATCGCTGTTGGGTCACCTGACAGGTACTCGCCACCCTGAGTATTCTGGGAGCTGGATGGTACCGCAATCGCTACTCCTTCTTCCTCCATCAAGGAACTCAGAACCAGAATCACCTTTATTCACCAATGCATTTGCATGTACAGGAATTTGACTCTGTGAAATGGTGCTGCCACAGTAAACAGAATATACAGACAGACAATAAACAAACAGATTAGATACGGACAAAATGTATATATATATATATATATATATATATATATATATATATATATATATATACACACAGTACCAGTCAAATAAACAGATATACTGTATATAGACACATAATTAATTTAGCCTATAGACCAGGCTAAAAACTACAGAATACACTATAAACACCAGGCTAAAAACTACAGACTACACTATAAACACCAGGCTAAAAACTACAGACTACACTATAAACACCAGGCTAAAAACTACAGACTACACTATAAACACCAGTATAAAAACTACAGACTACACTATAAACACCAGTATAAAAACTACAGACTACACTATAAACACCAGTATAAAAACTACAGACTACACTATAAACACCAGTATAAAAACTACAGACTACACTATAAACACCAGTATAAAAACTACAGACTACACTATAAACACCAGTATAAAAACTACAGACTACACTATAAACACCAGGATAAAAACTACAGACTACACTATAAACACCAGTATAAAAACTACAGACTACACTATAAACACCAGGCTAAAAAGGCTTCTCAACAGTTTTAACCCCAAGCCATAAGACTCCTGAACAGGTAAACAAATGGCTACCCGGACTATTTGCATTGTGTGCCTCCCCCCAACCCCTATTTTACGCTGCTGCTACTCTCTGTTTATTATGTATGCATAGTCACTTTAACTATACATTAATGTACATACTACCTCAATTGGCCTGACCAACCAGTGCTCCTGCTGCACATTGGCTAACCGGGCTATCTGCATTGTGTCCCGCCACCCCCTACTCTCTGTACATCATATATGCATAGTCACTTTAACCATATCTACACTACATACTACCTCAATCAGCCCAACTAACCGGTGTCTGTATATAGCCTCGCTACTGCATATAGCCTCGCTACTGTTAGTTTTCCACTGTCTTTTTACTGTTGTTTTTATTTCTTTACTTACCTATTGTTCACCTAATACCTTTTTTTTGCACTATTGGTTAGAGCCTGTAAGTAAGCATTTCACTATAAGTTCTACTACACCTGTTGTATTAGGCACGTATGACAAATAAACTTTGATTTGATTTGAAACACCAGACTGGCATGGCAGCAAGCCATCTGTCCTGATGCAGCGGGTGTGTCCTGTCCTGAGGGGGCGGGTGTGTTCTGTCCTGATGGGGCGGGTGTGTCCTGTCCTGAGGGGGCGGGTGTGTTCTGTCCTGATGGGGCAGCTGTTTTCTGTCCTGATGCAGCAGGTGTGTTCTGTCCTGATGGGGCAGCTGTTTTCTGTCCTGAGGGAGCAGGTGTGTTCTGTCCTGATGCAGCAGGTGTGTTCTGTCCTGATGGGGCAGCTGTTTTCTGTCCTGAGGGAGCGGGTGTGTTCTGTCCTGATGCAGCAGGTGTGTTCTGTCCTGATGGGGCGGGTGTGTTCTGTCCTGATGGCGCAGGTGTGTTCTGTCCTGATGCAGCAGGTGTGTTCTGTCCTGATGGGGCAGCTGTTTTCTGTCCTGAGGGAGCGGGTGTGTTCTGTCCTGATGCAGCAGGTGTGTTCTGTCCTGATGGGGCGGGTGTGTTCTGTCCTGATGGCGCAGGTGTGTTCTGTCCTGATGCAGCAGGTGTGTTCTGTCCTGATGCAGCAGGTGTGTTCTGTCCTGATGCAGCAGGTGTGTTCTGTCCTGATGCAGCGGGTGTGTTCTGACCTGATGGGGCGGGTGTGTTCTGTCCTGATGGGGCGGGTGTGTTCTGTCCTGAGGGGGCGGGTGTGTTCTGTACTGATGCAGCAGGTGTGTTCTGTCCTGATGGGGCAGGTGTGTCCTGCCCTGATGGGGCGGGTGTGTCCTGCCCTGATGGGGCGGGTGTGTCCTGCCCTGATGGGGCGGGTGTGTCCTGTCCTGAGGGGGCGGGTGTGTTCTGTCCTGATGCAGCAGGTGTGTTCTGTCCTGATGGGGCAGCTGTTTTCTGTCCTGAGGGAGCGGGTGTGTTCTGTCCTGATGTAGCAGGTGTGTTCTATCCTGATGGGGCGGGTGTGTCCTGTCCTGAGGGGGCAGCTGTTTTCTGTCCTGATGGGGCAGCTGTTTTCTGTCCTGATGCAGCAGGTGTGTTCTGTCCTGATGGGGCAGCTGTTTTCTGTCCTGAGGGAGCGGGTGTGTTCTGTCCTGATGCAGCAGGTGTGTTCTATCCTGATGGGGCGGGTGTGTTCTGTCCTGATGCAGCAGGTGTGTTCTGTCCTGATGCAGCAGGTGTGTTCTGTCCTGATGGCGCAGGTGTTTTCTGTCCTGATGGCGCATGTGTGTTCTGTCCTGATGCAGCAGGTGTGTTCTGTCCTGATGGCGCATGTGTGTTCTGTCCTGATGCAGCAGGTGTGTTCTGTCCTGATGGCGCAGGTGTGTTCTGTCCTGATGAAGCAGGTGTGTTCTGTCCTGATGCAGCACGTGTGTTCTGTCCTGATGGGGAGTGTGTGTTCTGTCCTGATGGCGCAGGTGTGTTCTGTCCTGATGTAGAAGGCGTGTTCTGTCCTGATGGCGCAGGTGTGTTCTGTCCTGATGGCGCAGGTGTGTTCTGTCCTGATGGCGCAGGTGTGTTCTGTCCTGATGCAGCAGGTGTGTTCTGTCCTGATGCAGCAGGTGTGTTCTGTCCTGATGGGGCGGGTGTGTTCTGTCCTGATGGGGCGGGTGTGTTCTGTCCTGATGGGGCGGGTGTGTTCTGTCCTGATGGGGCGGGTGTGTTCTGTCCTGAGGGGGCGGGTGTGTTCTGTACTGATGCAGCAGGTGTGTTCTGTCCTGATGGGGCATTTGTGTTCTGCCCTGATGGGGCGGGTGTGTCCTGCCCTGATGGGGCGGGTGTGTCCTGTCCTGAGGGGGCGGGTGTGTTCTGTCCAGATGGGGCAGCTGTTTTCTGTCCTGATGCAGCAGGTGTGTTCTGTCCTGATGGGGCAGCTGTTTTCTGTCCTGAGGGAGCAGGTGTGTTCATTCCTGATGCAGCAGGTGTGTTCTGTCCTGATGGGGAGTGTGTGTTCTGTCCTGATGGCGCAGGTGTGTTCTGTCCTGATGCAGCAGGTGTGTTCTGTCCTGATGGCGCAGGTGTGTTCTGTCCTGATGGCGCAGGTGTGTTCTGTCCTGATGCAGCAGGTGTGTTCTGTCCTGATGGCGCAGGTGTTTTCTGTCCTGATGGCGCATGTGTGTTCTGTCCTGATGCAGCAGGTGTGTTCTGTCCTGATGCAGCAGGTGTGTTCTGTCCTGATGGCGCAGGTGTGTTCTGTCCTGATGGCGCAGGTGTGTTCTGTCCTGATGCAGCAGGTGTGTTCTGTCCTGATGCAGCAGGTGTGTTCTGTCCTGATGGGGCGGGTGTGTTCTGTCCTGATGCAGCAGGTGTGTTCTGTCCTGATGCAGCGGGTGTGTCCTCTCCTGATGGGGCGGGTGTGTCCTGTCCTGATGGGGCAGATCTGTTCTGTCCAATGGGGCAGATCTGTTCTGTCCTGATGGGGCAGCTGTTTTCTGTCCTGATGCAGCAGGTGTGTTCTGTCCTGATGCAGCAGGTGTGTTCTGTCCTGATGCAGCAGGTGTGTTCTGTCCTGATGCAGCAGGTGTGTTCTGTCCTGATGGCGCAGGTGTGTTCTGTCCTGATGCAGCAGGTGTGTTCTGTCCTGATGCAGCAGGTGTGTTCTGTCCTGATGCAGCGGGTGTGTTCTGTCCTGATGCAGCGGGTGTGTCCTGTCCTGATGGGGCGGGTGTGTCCTGTCCTGATGCAGCGGGTGTGTTCTGTCCTGATGCAGCAGGTGTGTTCTGTCCTGATGCAGCAGGTGTGTTCTGTCCTGATGCAGCGGGTGTGTCCTGTCCTGATGGGGCGGGTGTGTCCTGTCCTGATGCAGCGGGTGTGTTCTGTCCTGATGCAGCGGGTGTGTTCTGTCCTGATGCAGCGGGTGTGTTCTGTCCTGATGGGGAGTGTGTATTCTGTCCTGAGGCAGCGGGTGTGTTCTGTCCTGATGGGGAGTGTGTATTCTGTCCTGAGGCAGCGGGTGTGTTCTGTCCTGAGGGAGCGGGTGTGTTCTGCCCTGATGGGGAGTGTGTTCTGTCCTGATGGGGCGGGTGTGTTCTGTCCTGATGGGGCGGGTGTGTTCTGTCTTGATGTGGCGGGTGTGTTCTGTCCTGATGGGGCGGGTGTGTTCTGTCCTGATGGGGCGGGTGTGTTCTGTCCTGATGGGGCGGGTGTGTTCTGTCCTGATGGGGCGGGTGTGTTCTGTCCTGATGGGGCGGGTGTGTTCTGTCCTGATGGGGCGGGTGTGTTCTGCCCTGATGGGGTGTGTGTGTTCTGCCCTGATGCAGCGGGTGTGTTCTGTCCTGATGCAGCAGGTGTGTTCTGTCCTGATGCAGCAGGTGTGTTCTGCCCTGATGGGGAGTGTGTATTCTGTCCTGAGGCAGCGGGTGTGTTCTGTCCTGAGGGAGCGGGTGTGTTCTGCCCTGATGGGGAGTGTGTGTTCTGTCCTGATGGGGCGGGTGTGTTCTGTCCTGATGCAGCAGGTGTGTTCTGTCCTGATGCAGCAGGTGTGTTCTGCCCTGATGGGGAGTGTGTATTCTGTCCTGAGGCAGCGGGTGTGTTCTGTCCTGAGCGAGCGGGTGTGTTCTGCCCTGATGGGGAGTGTGTGTTCTGTCCTGATGGGGCAGGTGTGTTCTGTCTTGATGTGGCGGGTGTGTTCTGTCCTGATGGGGCGGGTGTGTTCTGTCCTGATGGGGCGGGTGTGTTCTGTCCTGATGGGGCGGGTGTGTTCTGTCCTGATGGGGCGGGTGTGTTCTGTCCTGATGGGGCGGGTGTGTTCTGCCCTGATGGGGTGTTTGTGTTCTGCCCTGATGCAGCGGGTGTGTTCTGTCCTGATGGGGCAGGTGTGCTCTGTCCGGATGGGGCGGGTGTGTTCTGTCCTGATGGGGCGTGTGTGTTCTGCCCTGATGGGGCGGGTGTGTCCTGTCCTGATGGGGCGTGTGTTCTGCCCTGGGTGCGTCGATCCATCCTGACGGGGTGCTTGCATTCCATTCATGCGGGTGTCTGCTATGTTAAAATATGGCTGAGCAATGCCACGCCACTCACCAAATGTGCATTCCTTTAAGTGGCCCAGCATGGTCTTTATTCATCTTTCTTCTCCATCGGCTTCCAGGCTCTGGTCTTGTCATTTTGAGTCTCCAATATTATTTAATAAAGATACAATTAATTATGGCTAGCCCAGTGCCACAACTCACACAATTATCATCAAGATACGTAGGCTAATACATCTTGTTCAAGATGCAATACTAATGTGCATTACCAAATAAAATTGTTAGGAATTTTGTCCCTTATATACAGTACACACATATGCTGAAATACTAAGGCTACCAGCTAGTAGTTATATTGTTATATTGTAATTCAATATGCATGGGGGTCTCGACTGAAGTAAATGATGTGATAAACTTGCATGACTAATACTAAAAGATAACGCTATTTTACTTAGTTAGCTCTTGCAAACACAAACGCAACTTTTCCCTGTGAGTTTGTACAAGCTCCCTGGCAAAACCATATAACGTATATTTGCTCCCTGGCAACTACCTAATCAACCCTGTTTTGCGTTTATTTCAAAGAACATATTGGACGACCTTACTTGAAATGTTATTGGACGCCAGTCAAAGACCCACGTGAAAGACGATTGGAATTAAAATTGAGGTCATTGCTTTGCTGATGCTGACGATGAGTGATCCACGCGGATCCTTGCCACAGATAGTTTGAATTTGCTAAGAAGATAAGAATCATAATCAACTGAATACACTGTGAACGATTACATTTTCGTACCCCAAGGTGAAATAATATCATTTTCAGGGCTATATCAAAATGGAAAATGATAGCGTGCTGTTGTATTTCTGCTGCATGTAGCCAGCTGCATGTAGCTACAGTAATATAACTACAACCGGGTTAGCAGCTAAGAAGAATTGTCCTCCATAGAGACAAAGGTTTTCCACAAAGAAAGTGCAGGATATGTCTCCAGAATTGGACCCAAATGAGCATTCTGGTAAGTACTGCACTAATCTGAAATCATTTGAATGTCTGCTACCTGTAGGATAAGCACCAGGAGAATGTCTCATGTCTCAACCAGTGATCTTTTGAGTGACATAAGGCTTTAACATTTTCTCTCCCTCATTTCAATTTCTCTTTCAGGACATTTTGCTTTTGTGAGGTTTGAGAATGGATGCACTGCAAAAATCTTCCAAACATCTGATATTCTAGGTGAAGAGGCCGTTCCTATCAGACAGCTGCAAGATCTTAGGTCAGGAGTAACCATTCTAGCCAAGTGGTCAGACGGCAGATTTTATAAGGCCACTGTTGAATACACTGGGCAGCCAGACCAGATTGAAAAAAAGGTTTGAAAGAAAAACAATGACAGATTCTTAGATATGGACAAGCAAGAGAAGGGCTTCCCACCTCAACCAACAGTATGTCAGTCACCCACATCTGAACATTTAAGCTTACGTGTCAAGTGACACTAATAATTGAGGAGCCCACTGTCTGAACACGGTGAAGATGTCAGATCAATACCTACTCTCTGCAGACAAAACACAGCCTGTCCATCTCTATGGTGGCAATGCACCCTCCCTGGTGAGACAGCATCAACCAGCCCCAATTGAACAGCACGCACCAACCCCAGTTGGACAGCATTCCCCAACCCCTATGAGACAGCACACACCCACCCTGGTGAGACAGCATCCACCAGCAGTGCAGGGACAGCTTCCCCTAGCTCCTGTGGGACAGCACTCACCAGCCCCCACTGGATGGAATGCACCAGCCTCAGTGGGACAGCACACACCAGCCCATGTGGGACAGCACGCACCAGCTCCCACTGGATGGAATGCACCAGCCTCAGTGGGACAGCACACACCAGCCCCAGTGGGACAGCATGCACAAGCCCTCACTGGATGGAATGCACCATTCCCAGTGGGACAGCACACATCAGCCCTCACTGGATGGAACGCACCAGCCTCAGTGGGACAGCACACACCAGCCCCAGTGGGACAGCATGCACAAGCCCTCACTGGATGGAATTCACCAGTCCCAGTGGGACAGCATGCACAAGCCCTCACTGGATGGAACGCACCAGCCTCAGTGGGACAGCACACACCAGCCCTCACTGGATGGAACGCACCAACCTCAGTGGGACAGCACACACCAGCCACAGTGGGACAGCACACACCAGCCCTCACTGGATGGAAAGCACCAGCCTAAGTGGGACAGCACACACCAGCCTCAGTGGGACAGCACACACCAGCTCCAGTGGGGCAGCACACACCAGCCCTCACTGGATGGAAAGCACCAGCCTCAGTGGGACAGCACACACCAGCCCTCACTGGATGGAAAGCACCAGCCTCAGTGGGACAGCACACACCAGCCCTCACTGGATGGAAAGCACCAGCCTCAGTGGGACAGCACACACCAGCCTCAGTGGGACAGCACACACCAGCCCAAATGGGACAGCACACACCAGCCCAAATGGGACAGCACACACCAGCCTCAGTGGGACAGCACACACCAGCTCCAGTGGGTCAGCTCACACCAGCCGCACGGCAGCTATGTGATGAGGGATGAGGTTGAAAAAATCCTGTGTGACAAGGGAAGGATGGAGGAAGTAATTTTGAGAATAGGTAAGTAATTAATATCATGTCACCTATCAAACTTTATTTTGTGAAGTTGAATTGTAAATCATTTTGAACAACTTCTCCAACCCCATTTCTGTTTGTTTGTTTGTTTTTTTTACATTTGGAAGAGTGATTGGGCCTAATCATAATGAATGTACTGTATGTGCTATTGTCTCATCTCAGACCCAGTCCAGATCCGAGAGCTGCACATCGTTGGAGAGCAACACTGTGAGCTACAGGAGAGAAAGCCATCGGTGCTGTCCGGCGAGCGAGAGTTGTTTCCTGACAGTGGCATGTTCCTCTCATCCTTCCACCTTGCTGCCATCCATCAGGCATCTAGGCAAGATTTCTTGCATCTGTTTCATATCCTTTTTGACTGTTTTTTCTCAGTGGAAGAATGTGTCAATTCATTTGCCTTTGGACGCCATGGCAAGATCCCCGAGGGGAAGCGAGTCCTCGACCGGAAGAAGGTCAGCGGAATTCTAAGTAAGTATTTTCTCAAAGCTAGGTTACTTTGTTCCTTAACTGCCTACAGCAAATTAGGATTGATTCTTGATGAAAAGGATTTACGTATGTTATATGCTAATTCATCTCTGCAATCAAGTCAAATCAAGTTTCTGAAAACTGTATCTTAAATACCTCTAAAACAAACTAAAATCCCCAATGTTTTTTTTAAGATGTTTGTGTTTTGCATACTGAGTCCTTGAGTAGAAATGTCAGGTGTTATTTGTCAAAATATTCATGAAATGTTTTATATACTTTATTCCAGCCTGTCTTGCGATGTGCTTCCTTGGATGGTTGGACCGGAATCGATGGAGGCATTCATCAACAAGTGTAGGACCAGAGCAGGACAGAGTAGTGACTCAAATATTTTTGTTTGTGTACAATGTTCATATTTGCAATAAGGTTCATTTAAGAACATACTGCTATGTACTTGGTGTCACATGTAGGTTAGACTTTTTGTTGACTACATCTGGTGGGTGACAACTGCCTATTTTCATCTCTACAATATTATTTTGGGGTTTAACTAATACAAGAGCATATGTACAAGAGCATATGTACAAGAGCATATGCTGTATATTCATTGTATTTACATTCTTACAGTTAATGGAAACCAATCTCAAATCAAACTTTGTCACATGCGCCAAATACAACAAGTGTAGACTTTACCATGAAATGCTGACTTACAAGCCCTTAACCAACAGTGTAGTTCAAGAAGAGTTAAGAATATATTTACCAAGTAGACTAAAATAAAAAGTAATGCAATAATAATAACGAGTCTATATACAGGGGTCACCGGTACCGAGTCAGTGTGCAGGGGTACAGGTTAGTTGAGCTCATTTGTACATGTAGGAGGGGGTGAAGTGACTATGCATAGATAATAAATAGCAAGTGGCAGCAGTGTGCAAAAGGGAGTGCTGGGAATGAAAAGTGAGATGCTTTGTTAATATAATAAGCACTGTTGAATACATTTGTTGAACTGTATCAGTTTTCATTCTTGTTTTGAACAGCTAATCATTAATACTGCAAATGAATGCTAACAAATTAAATTCTCAATTGTCTCATCTCATTAATCAAGCTGATGTATTGCTTCTGTAGTCATTTTAAGATAAATGAGACGAGGATGAGACGTTGCACATACAATGTAGAGATCTCCTTTATGGCTCATACTTCTTAGACATTTCTGAAATGATCCCCTCAGACAAAGATCATTAGCCTAATAAAAGTCTCAAACTTGTCTCCTCTAAAATAACAGAGGCAAGGATGAGCTCAACGGTTTACAATGATGAGACCTCTGCTGATCATACTTCTCAAATACTGCCAAAACGATAATCTCAATTCAACTTCATGTGTCCTATATATGTATCATAGAAGTCTCTAACATCTCAATATTTCTCCCAAGGGGCCTTTAGGAGCAATAACCCAGACACAAATGGTCACAGAATGATTCCGAATTGAGAAGCTCTAGGTAGTCACAAAAGATCTGGAGGATATCCGAGTGAACAACAGATTGTTTTCCTATGGGCAGTACAGTATAATACAGAGAAGTAGTACAGTACAGTATTAACTCACAATTCCTCCTGCCTGTATCCCAGTGGATCATCCACTCTGTAACTAATTCCTAAGGTGAGGGCCACCACAACCGCAGGCAGTCCTAAAAGACAGAATGATGTTATTGCCTGGTAGTTTTGCATTTTATTTAACTAGACAAGTCAATTCTTTTTTATAACGACGGCCTACCCCGGCCAATCCCGGACGACGCTGGGCCTATTGTGCGCCGGCCTATGTGACTCCCAATCACAGTCCGATGTGAGACAGCCTGGAATCGAACCAGGGTCTGTAGTGACGCCACTAGAACTGAGATGTAGTGCCTTAGACCTCTGTGCCACTCAGGAGCCCATGCATGCAGCCATATACAGAGCATTCGGAAAGTATTCAGACCCCTGACTTTTTACACATTGTGTTACCTTAGTCTTATTCTAAAATGGAATAAATACAATTGTTTCCTCATCAATGTACAAACAATACCCCATAATAACAAAGCGAAAAGAGGTTTAGACATTTTTGCAAATTTATTGAAACCCAAAACAGAAATACCTTATTTACAAAAAAGTATTCACCCTTTGCTGTAAGAAATCAAAATTGAGCTCAGGTGCATCCTGTTTCCATTGATCATCCTTGACATGTTTCTACAACTTGATTGGAGTCCACCTGTGGTAAATTCAATTGATTGGACATGATTTGGAAAGGCACACACTTGTCTATATAAGGTCCCACAGTTGACATTGTATGTCAGAGAAAAAAACAAGCCATGAGGTCAAAGGAATTGTCTGTAGAGCTCCAAGACTGGATTGTGTCGCGGCACAGATCTGGGGAAGGGTACAAAAACATTTCTGTAGGATTGAAGGTGCCCAAGAACAGTGGCCTCCATCATTCTTAAATGGAAGAAGTTTGGAACCACCATGACTCTTCCTAGAGCTGGCCACCCGGCCAAACTGAGCAATCAGTGGAGAAGGGCCTTGGTCAGGGAGGTGACCAAGAACCACGATGGTCATTCTGACAGTGTTCCTCTGGAGATGGGAGAACTTTCCAGAAGGACAACCATCTCTGCAGCACTCCACTAATCAGGCCTTTATGGTAGAGTGGCCAGATGGAAGTCACTCCTCAGTAAAAGTCACATGACAGCACACTTGGGGTTTGCCAAAATGAAACCAAGATTGAACTCTTTGGCCTGAATGCCAAGCATCACGTCTGGAGGAAACCTGACACCATCCCTATGGTGAAGCATGGTGGTGGCAGCATCATGCTGTGGGGATGTTTTTCAGCGGCAGGGGCTGGGAGACCAGTCAGGAACGTGGGAAAGATGAACGGAGCAAAGTACAGAGCAATCCTTGATGAAGACCTGCTCCAGAGCGCTAAGGACCTCAGACTGCCTGGTAGGTTGGATAACGATAATGGCGCTGGAGGGGGTTCGGAGCCCGTAAAGGGCAGCCATCAACTGTGCTATGTTTGTTGTTTTGCATTGTTTGTAACTTATTTTGTACATAATGTTGCTGCTACGGTCTCTTATGACCGAAAAGAGCATCTGGATATCAGAACT
Source organism: Oncorhynchus mykiss (assembly GCF_057628025.1). Taxonomy (NCBI): domain Eukaryota; kingdom Metazoa; phylum Chordata; class Actinopteri; order Salmoniformes; family Salmonidae; genus Oncorhynchus; species Oncorhynchus mykiss. Next base: position 21,359,290 of record NC_143039.1, read on the forward strand.
GTGATTACTCACCTCACACTGGACAAAGATGTTTTTTCTTTAATGAGTCTGACGCGAAGGATATAGTGCTTCCCAAAGACCAGGCCCGAGTCCTTGTCATTCCCGTGAAGCAAAGACGGAAATACAGGGGGCGGAGATCGGGATGCCTTGTGAGAATTTGTTGGCGAGTGGGTGACCCATCTCTACCATCCGTTCTATTGGCCAACGTGCAATCACTGGAAAATAAACTGGATGATCTCAGTTTGAGATTATCCTACCAGCAGAACATTAAAAACTGTAATATCTTATGTTTCACAGAGTCGTGGCTGAACCACGACATGGATAATATAGAACTGGCTGGCTTCTCCATGCATCGGCAGAACAGAACAGCTACGTCTGGTAAGACAAGAGGTGGGTGTGTGTGTCTATTTGTCAATAACAGCTGGTGCACAATGTCTAATATTAAGGAAGTCTCGAAGCATTGCTTGCCTGAGGTAGAGTACCTCATGATAAGCTGTAGACTACACTATCTACAGTAGGAAGAGAGTTTATCTATATTCTTAGCCGTCTATTTCCCACTAAAAACCGATGCCGGCACTTAGACCGCATGCAACAAGCTGTATAAGGCCATAAGCAAGCAAGGAAATCCTCAGGTAGCCTAGTTGTTAGGGCGTTGGACCAGTAACTGAAAGATTTCTAGAACAAATCCCCAAGCTGACAAGGTAAAAATCTGTCGTTCTACCACTGAGCAAGGCAGTTAACCTACTGTTCCCCGGGAGCTGAAGAAGTGGATGTCGATTATGGCAACCCCCCACACCTCTCTGATTCAGAGGGTTTGGGTTAACTGTGGGAGACATTTCAGTTGTACAACTGACTAGGTATCCTCCTTTCATCCAGAAGTGGTGCTCCTAGTGGCTGGTGACTTTAATGCAGGCAAATTAATCAATTTTACTTTTATTTCTACCAGCATGTCACATTTGCAACCATAGGAAAAAGAACTCTAGACCACCTTTACTCCACACAGATGTCCATGAAGTGAAGGATGTTGAGTGTCAGATGTTGGCGTGCCAGTATTTGGACAGCCGGGTCAGGTGTTACAGGGCCATCAGTAGTTGGATGATCAGGGGTTAAAGGGGCAGCAGTAGTTGTAGTATCTGTAGCTGGACTGTCAGTTTGAGTGTAAGTAGTTGAGGTAGTTATGTCAATGGAGGTTGGAATGGCAGATGATGTGCTGAGATCCCCGTTGTAAAGAGACTTTAAAAAATATAATTAACTCTGTAAACAACATAAACAAGGATACATAGTGCCAGTTGCTATAAACATAGGAGATGATCCATGCTGTTCCAGTTTCATTGTGTCTGCATCAGTGTAGAAATGTTTTCTACTGTACTTTGAGAGATGTCATTATCACTGCCAATAAATGGAATGGTAGAGTTGATAGCAAAAGCTATTGTTATCAACTGTATCTGAGACCTGATAGTAGTCTATTGACAGTCTGTAAACAACAGCTTAGTGATAAATCTAAATAGTTTGGATAAAAATAGTCTGAAACAATGTCCTCATTGATGCTACTGTGTCATGACGTTGGCCTGTTGGGGGAGGTTTATGACCCCCATAAATACCTTTCCCCTTTTTCCTCTCTCTACTCTACCGATGTAACTATTGAGAATCCCTTTCTTAACAGAGTCTGGGAACATCAAAAGGTGGGAATCGGAACCCTATTTCAGCAATCCAACCAGTTGAAAATATGCATTGGTACTTAATGAATGATGTCAGATCAGTTGGCGTCTGAGACATTATTACTGATGATAGGACAACAAACTGTATCTTGGAAAGTCTACACATTGTAGTTATCAGATTCACATGGAATTGTTGTGCAATTTAAATGTTTAAATATGAAACTATTTGTGAAAAGATTAAATGTAATTTTAGCTTCTAAATGAGAGAATTGGTTTTCATGAGTGAACTATGCTCAACTCAGTGGCCCCGCCCATGTGAACAGACATCGGTTGTAAACTATGAAACACGGCCCTCTCTCCCAACCCTATATAAGCCCCTTTATGAAAATGTAACTTTCTGTTCCAAGGACGTGCGGACTTGAGGTCCCCACGTTGAAAGGACAAGGACCACCTACAGAACCAACCTCAGAAAGAACCTAACGAAATTAGCATCGAATTTCAATGTGAAGGTGACGACCTACATGCCAGAAGGTTGAATTTCGACTATACCAGCCAGAATATAGCATGAGCTTAAAGTATGGCATGAACTTTGAACTCTTATTCATTAAAGAAGTGATACCTCCTAGCCATTGTGTTAGCGCAGCAGCTGTAGATGTGGGCAAGGAGAGGACGGACAGAGTATCAGTCCTACCACACGACGACGGTACTACCAAGTAGCCGTTCTACCACCAGACATTCTTCAAAGGACAACCCGGCCTCCCATCTACGACCAACCGATCGAAGCGCAGCTCAGAGTAAATATTTATTACATTTTCCTTTTCCAAATGGGCGGTTATTTAGAATGCATAAGATTCCGTATTTACGATAGAGTAGCTGCCTACAGCCCGATAGACGCAATCTTTTTGCTCCCCAACCCCCTTTCTGTATGTAACCAGCCGTCATATCTGTTCCGTCCGCTAGGGACGTTATCTTTTATGACATTTGTAATCAATGTATGATCCATTCTGTGTAGATGTAATTCTGTGTGATTATTTAGGTATTTAGTAAATAAATACACCACATTTTGTATTGCTGATTCAACTTGTTAGCCAGGGTTCGTGAAGATAACCAAGAATGTACAACTTTCAGATGAGACTGAATAAGGCGACGATTAAATATGGACTGCTATTGATGTAAAAGATTACCAGGTCTTTAAGAGTTTATTCGGAAGATAACAGCTCTATAAACATTATTTCGTGGTTCCCCGACTTTCTAGGTAATTATTTACCTGATTAGCTCAAATCAGGTAATATTAGTTACAGAGAAATTATTTTATAGAACAGCATGCCATATCCCCTAATCCGGCATAGCCAAAGACACAACTGTATCCCTCACAGATTATGGCAGCCAGCTCCATAGATCAGGACTGAGACATAAAGAGGACGGTTTCTAAAGGCAGCAGAACAGGTCAACATTAAACCCTGGAGTCTCAGACAACTCCAGTCTTAATCTGTCCACAGGCACCAGAGCCAAGAGATGAGATAATGGAGGTTAGAGGGTTACCAGGAAGACGACAGGACAGTCTGCTGAGTATTCCAATTAGTCCTACAACTATCAATTAGGGATGGGGATGTAGAATTCAAATATAGATGGAAGATGGGCCTAGAAGTGGTGTCAGACAGTGGCAGGCAGCAATAGTCATTCCTTGTCAGTTGTTTAAATAATTTAGTCCTCTATCCTCATTTCTTCTTCTTGTCTTGTGTGGAGGTGAACCAGGCGTCCAGCAGCTTCTTGCTGTAGTAGATCTGCCAGCCGTGCACCTGCACCGCGATCACCATCACCAGGTACATGACGGACACGGCAGAGAAGCCGAAGATGAAGCGGTAGGCCTTGCCGTGGCGGTACAGCTGCTGGGCCACCGGGAACATCTCCATGCCCCCGTAGATGAGCGGTGCTATACAGAAGAGGCCGGCACTGATCATGGAGATCACCAGGTAGCTGATGTTGTTTTTGGGCAGGGCCATGAAGCTGAAGAGGGAGGGGATGACACTGAGCAGGTAGGGGTACTCCCACTGGTAGGGAGCAGCCACCACACTGTGGGACACTAGGTTCAGCTGGCTCACTGTCACCTGGGCAGCTAAGAGGAGCCAGATCAGAACATGGACGATGTTCAGCTTACGGATCTCGGACTTGAGGGCGACACTGATGAGAAAGACAGAGGAGAAGCACAAGAATGTGATGTTTCAAATGGGTCACTGTGAACAAAACCTGTCATCTTGTTTTATGTAGGCACTTAACCCTAATCGCTCCTGTAAGCCGGTCTAGATAAGAGCGTCTGCTAAATGACTAAAATGCATTAACATTCAAATGAGAGCGAACCTCATCTGGTAGTGTGAGGCCACTCTCTCGCGGTGCTGAAAGTCACTTCCATCTGTGCCAGTAGCTCGAGGTCCAGCTCGGGAAGCCATGGTTCCCGCCTGTCCAAAAAACTCAAAGTAAAACATGTCATTCATTGTGTTAGAGCTTTCTAAGGTGCTCATTAGTGCTCATTAGTTATTTCACAACTGCAGATAAGTATACAGCATTCGCTATCACTCTCGAAGACATTGTAACCTAATGGCAGTCTAATTACATTAGACAACTAGCCTTTAAAATAATAGAACTAATACAATTTGTATGAAATGAGCAATACCAATGAATTAAGAATTGCATTAGTCACATGCTCTGTAAACAGGTGTAGACTAACAGTGAAATGCTTACTTACGGGCCCTTCCCACAATGCAGAGAGAATAACAGAAAGACAAAAAATAATAAATACACAATGAGTAACGATTACTTAGCTGTATACACAGAGTACCAGTACTGAGTCAATGATAACATGGCTATATACACGGCGTACCAGTACTGAGTCAATGATAACATGACTATATACACAGAGTACCAGTACTGAGTCAATGATAACATGGCTATATACACGGCGTACCAGTACTGAGTCAATGATAACATGACTATATACACAGAGTACCAGTACTGAGTCAATGATAACATGGCTATATACACGGGGTACCAGTACTGAGTCAATTATAACATGACTATCTATATACACTGGGTACCAATACCGAGTCAATGTAATTGAGATAGATATTTACATATAGGTAGGGGTAAAGTGTTTAGGCAACAGGATAGATAATAAGCAGTATCTGCAGAGTATGTGATGACTCAAAAGGTACAGTGCCTTGCGAAAGTATTCGGCCCCCTTGAACTTTGCGACCTTTTGCCACATTTCAGGCTTCAAACATAAAGATATAAAACTGTATTTTTTTGTGAAGAATCAACAACAAGTGGGACACAATCATGAAGTGGAACGACATTTATTGGATATTTCAAACTTTTTTAACAAATCAAAAACTGAAAAATTGGGCGTGCAAAATTATTCAGCCCCTTTACTTTCAGTGCAGCAAACTCTCTCCAGAAGTTCAGTGAGGATCTCTGAATGATCCAATGTTGACCTAAATGACTAATGATGATAAATACAATCCACCTGTGTGTAATCAAGTCTCCGTATAAATGCACCTGCACTGTGATAGTCTCAGAGGTCCGTTAAAAGCGCAGAGAGCATCATGAAGAACAAGGAACACACCAGGCAGGTCCGAGATACTGTTGTGAAGAAGTTTAAAGCCGGATTTGGATACAAAAATATTTCCCAAGCTTTAAACATCCCAAGGAGCACTGTGCAAGCGATAATATTGAAATTGAAGGAGTATCAGATCACTGCAAATCTACCAAGACCTGGCCGTCCCTCTAAACTTTCAGCTCATACAAGGAGAAGACTGATCAGAGATGCAGCCAAGAGGCCCATGATCACTCTGGATGAACTGCAGAGATCTACAGCTGAGGTGGGAGACTCTGTCCATAGGACAACAATCAGTCATATTGCACAAATCTGGCCTTTATGGAAGAGTGGCAAGAAGAAAGCCATTTCTTAAAGATATCCATAAAAAGTGTCGTTTAAAGTTTGCCACAAGCCACCTGGGAGACACACCAAACATGTGGAAGAAGGTGCTCTGGTCAGATGAAACCAAAATTGAACTTTTTGGCAACAATGCAAAACGTTATGTTTGGCGTAAAAGCAACTCAGCTGAACACACCATCCCCACTGTCAAACATGGTGGTGGCAGCATCATGGTTTGGGCCTGCTTTTCTTCAGCAGGGACAGGGAAGATGGTTAAAATTGATGGGAAGTTGGATGGAGCCAAATACAGGACCATTCTGGAAGAAAACCTGATGGAGTCTGCAAAAGACCTGAGCCTGGGACGGAGATTTGTCTTCCAACAAGACAATGATCCAAAACATAAAACAAAATCTACAATGGAATGGTTCAAAAATAAACATATCCAGGTGTTAGAATGGCCAAGTCAAAGTCCAGACCTGAATCCAATCGAGAATCTGTGGAAAGAACTGAAAACTGCTGTTCACAAATGCTCTCCATCCAACCTCACTGAGCTCGAGCTGTTTTGCAAGGAGGAATGGGGAAAAAAATTCAGTCTCTCGATGTGCAAAACTGATAGACATACCCCAAGCGACTTACAGCTGTAATCGCAGCAAAAGGTGGCGCTACAAAGTATTAACTTAAGGGGGCTGAATAATTTTGCACGCCCAATTTTTCAGTTTTTGATTTGTTAAAAAAGTTTGAAATATCCAATAAATGTCGTTCCACTTCATGATTGTGTCCCACTTGTTGTTGATTCTTCACAAACAAATAGTTTTATATCTTTATGTTTGAAGCCTGAAATGTGGCAAAAGGTCGCAAAGTTCAAGGGGGCCGAATACTTTCGCAAGGCACTGTAGCTATTTGGTTACTATTTAACAGTCTTATGGCTAAGGGGTAGATGCTGTTCAGGGTCCTGTTGGCAGTAGGTACCGCCTGCCGTGCGGTGGTACAGATAAGTCTATGACTTGTATGAATAAGGTCTATGCATTAGGCTAATAGATTAGTTGAGGCATAAATGCATAAATGGCTGGTACAAAGCATAGCTGATCCTCCTAGTTTTCCTGAAGGTTAACCAGTTAACTTGACAGTGGACACATGAGGATAATGGGCATGTGGATTAACACTAGCTTGCCTACCCTCTGCTTTCCTGTCCCCTTCTGCTGGCTTATCAGATAACGCCAGGCCAGGTGAGGATGATTTCTAGTTAGCCAGTAAAATATTTAAATCCCCCTGTGGACTATTTAGAGCCCAGAGGCCCTTGTGTTAAAACATTCAACAGGTCTGATTCTAATACAGTTTTAAGACCGAGTTAGTTAGCTAGCAAGCACCATCAGCTATTAGTATGTAGTTTATAAAACGACCTGCTGCTTGTAAACTAAACAAGCATGCTCACAGTTCGTCCTGGACTGTGCGTGGGGAAATGCATGACAATGTACAAGTCAACTTAGTGGTACTGCTAGCCAGCTTGCCAACTTAGTGGTACTGCTAGCCAGCTTGCCAACTTAGTGGTACTGCTAGCTTAAGTCTCATTGCCGTAGACGCCTTGCAAAAAAAATAATACAGACAACTGCAGCTAAAGTTTAGTTTGCTAGACATACGTTAATGTAATACTTACTGTATTTTCAGTACAACAATAGTCGTTACACGTTCAATTAACAAACTTATTGCGATTAAACTCGGACATTCCTCCTTTCTCCCGTAGACATGTGCAATACGGAAGTGTTGACTATTCAGTCTGTGATTGGACAGATGACTGAACGGATGGTAGTGAGGGACAATCCAAAAAGTTATACTACAGTTGGAAACGGAAACGCTCATTGAGACAGGCTATGATCTTCTTCTTCTTCTTCGTGAGGTTCGAAATACGTTTGTTAATTGAACGTTTAAAAATCCTTTGAAAAATATTATAAATCCATTAGACTTTGTGATACAAAATAGTAAAAGGGGAAACGGGAAAAATAACAAATATTTTCAATTACCCTACCAACTAACCTTACACTCATTAAAACCCACCACCTTATTTCACTACTTTAACCGTATCTGATTCTACCCCAGGCCAACGACCTGAGAGGACGGGACACTACCACTCAACACACCCTGTAACTCTTCTGAAGTCAAATCTTGTACACCCAAGTACTTTTCTGCAGCTGCCACCACAACATATATTTTCTGTGACTTACATTCCATCACTGTGGTACAGTTGATAACCATTGCTAAGGAGCCAACCTTACTGAAACATACAGTATATCGCTCATTAGCCTATCCCTCTGTTCTGGCACAGATCTACTATTCACAGGGATCCTCTCAGAATCCCTTACACTTTATCCACCTTCCTCTACCTTCTTCACTGCCTCATAATAGGACATCTTCTGCACTACTCTGACCCTAGCCACCTCAACCTGCCTCTCTCGCACCGGACACCTCCAATTCTCCGCAACATGGGCACAGTTGACACACACATTTTTTCCATCGAAACTACACATTGCTCTGTCCCATGTCCTCCTTCACACTTCCCACATCTTGGATTATCCCTCCTGCACAAAGCTGCAACTTGCCCATAAATGTGACACCTACAGTGGGGCAAAAAAGTATTTAGTCAGCCACCAATTGCGCAAGTTCTCCCACTTAAAAAGATGAGAGGCCTGTAATTTTCATCATAGGTACACTTCAACTATGACAGACAAAATGAGAAAAAAAATCCAGAAAATCACTTTGTAGGATTTTTAATGAATTTATTTGCAAATTATGGTGGAAAATAAGTATTTGGTCAATAACAAAAGTTTATCTCAATACTTTGTTATATACCCTTTGTTGGCAATGGCAGAAGTCAAATGTTTTCTTTAAGTCTTCACAAGGTTTTCACACACTGTTGCTGGTATTTTGGCCCATTCCTCCATGCAGATCTCCTCTAGAGCAGTGATGTTTTGGGGCTGTTGCTGGGCAACACAGACTTTCAACTCCCTCCAAAGATGTTCTATGGGGTTGAGATCTGGAGACTGGCTAGGCCACTCCAGGACCTTGAAATGCTTCTTACGAAGCCAGTCCTTCGTTGCCCGGGCGGTGTGTTTGGGATCATTGTCATGCTGAAAGACCCAGCCACGTTTCATCTTCAACGATACATGGCCCCATTCTTTCCTTTACACGGATCAGTCGTCCTGGTCCCTTTGCAGAAAAACAGCCCCAAAGCATGATGTTTCCACCCCCATGCTTCACAGTAGGTATGGTGTTCTTTGGATGCAACTCAGCATTCTTTGTCCTCCAAACACGACGAGTTGAGTTTTTACCAAAATTTTATATTTTGGTTTCATCTGACCATATGACATTCTCCCAATCTTCTTCTGGCTCATCCAAATGCTCTCTAGCAAACTTCAGACGGCCCTGGACGTGTACTGGCTTAAGCAGGGGGACACGTCTGGCACTGCAGGATTTGAGTCCCTGGCGGCGTAGTGTGTTACTGATGGTAGGCTTTGTTACTTTGGTCCCAGCTCTCTGCAGGTCATTCACTAGGTCCCCCCGTGTGGTTCTGGGATTTTTGCTCACCGTTCTTGTGATCATTTTGACCCCACGGGGTGAGATCTTGCGTGGAGCCCCAGATCGAGGAAGATTATCAGTGGTCTTGTATGTCTTCCATTTCCTAATAATTGCTCCCACAGTTGATTCTTTCAAACCAAGCTGCTTACCTATTGCAGATTCAGTCTTCCCAGCCTGGTGCAGGTCTACAATTTTGTTTCTGGTGTCCTTTGACAGCTCTTTGGTCTTGGCCATAGTGGAGTTTGGAGTGTGACTGTTTGAGGTTGTGGACAGGTGTCTTTTATACTGATAACAATTTCAAACAGGTGCCATTAATACAGGTAACGAGTAGAGGACAGAGGAGCCTCTTAAAGAAGTTACAGGTATGTGAGAGCCAGAAATCTTGCTTGTTTGTAGGTGACCAAATACTTATTTTCCACCATCATTTGCAAATATTCATTAAAAATCCTACAATTGTGATTTTCTGGATTTTTTTTTCTAATTTTGTCTGTCATAGTTGAAATGTACCTATGATGAAAATTACAGGCCTCTCTCATCTTTTTAATTGGGAGAACTTGCACAATTGGTGGCTGACTAAATACTTTTTTGCCCCACTGTATAACACCGCAGTGTATTCTATGATATTCATTTGTTTGTAGCTATATGAGAGATGCATAACTAGTGGTCTGTCAAATATAAATAGATTCTTTATGTAAACATTCAGCAGCAAATGCATTATATTGAATTTTGTGAGTGTATGCAGTGTTGTACAGGTATTGACAAAAATGATGACGATGATCTTCTTGAAAACAGTGAGTAACCAACAATAGCATGTGTTGGACCCTCGTTACCACTGCAGTCCTTAATGCTCGAATCAGTTTTGTTTTTGAAATCCGTTTTGGAATACTGGCTGTACAAACAGCAAGTTACAAGTGACCAAATGGGATATGTGTATGTTCAGACAGCAGTCATTTGCTGACATGGCTATGGCAGTTGTCATAGTAATGACAGGTGTGTGTGCGCAGTGGTGTAGGCTGATTGGTGGTGGTGCTTGTGGTTCCTATCTCTCAAAAGTTATGTAACAGGCTAAGGTGACAACAATGCCTGCCATGGACGTTTACTAGTTGCTTTAAATGTTCAAAATCATAGTGTAAGAACTCAAAGGATAAGATGATTCAACTTTAAAAACAAGTCCTTTTTGGATAGCCATAGCAGTCAACTAGCTCGCTAGGTAGCACATTCACTAATTTGCTTGTAAACAATTAACAAGCAAGTTGGCTACCACATGTTCTTGTCAAACTGTCAGAGTGGCCAGCAAGCAGCAAGATCTGCCAAATAAGTCAGATTAGACAGTTCAGACTCAAGTCGCATGGCCAGGACTCAGATTTGTATCTGATTTCATACCACCTACGAAGATAATTTGAAATGTGGCTTGAAATATCTGATTCCATGTGCTTTTTGGCAGTTCAGATGGCAGGAAAAATAACAGATAAAAATCGGATATACAATTTTTTTTGATTTGAGTCACTTCAAAATGCCAATGTGAACACAGCTTGTGTGCAGGCCAAATGTGAACACCGCTTGTGTGCAGGCCCAATGCAACAAGTAGCAATTGAAGAAGACAACACATTGTTTTAATCACTTCATCTTTATTTAGAAAAACAATAATAGTGCCAAAAACATTATACTAAGTCCTTCATTTGGTTATATGTTTAGCACCATTGTCAGGTAACGTTTCTTTTTTCCTTCAAGGCAGTCTCAACAGGTATAAACATTTACAATTTCAGACAAAATCAGTAGTTAAACAAATAAATGACAGAGAGGAATACTGCCACATACCTTAGAGAAGTGTGGTTGACTTTTAAACTTAATGTGCATATTGGAAATGTTGACTATACACACCTTCAATCTCCCATAACTCCCATTTATTTATTAATGCACAACAGATGAAATGGGCAACTTACAACCAAATGTCTTCACTATGTTGCATATCAATTTTATTTTATTTTAGGTTCCAAACCATGAAACCATCTCATTTCCAAATATGATATCAATAAATAGAAATGGTAGACACTACTGCATAATCTGGAACAACGTGAATAAATTGATGATAAAAAAGAAATCAATCTGTCGTGGAGGAACTATGGGATCGGGAAAATCATGTTGTTAAAGGGGAACAATGTATGGTAATACATACTGTGAATGTAACAGTGTTACTTATATGCCAAAAGTATAATCTGGCATGAAATAAAGACATTAGAATGTCTTCTGAAAAGTCCACACATGGAAGAATTACCTCTGAAGAATAATTGTGTACTAACATTAGGTATGCATGACAGGTAAAGCTGATGCGTTGATGCTTGCTTATGAAAGCTGCGGTAGACGGCTAGCCCTTTAGTGGCGTCATAATGGCTGTGACTGTTGGAATGCAAAGAACGGATATACTGAGTGCACATAACATAAATCTGATATGGAAATATAAAATACAAACAAATGCTATGTATTCACATAAGGAGAAGAACATGTTGGGCAAATGTAATAATTCCATCCTGAAAATAGTTCTCTTTAATAAAAAATAACACACGGTTTCCAATGTAATATGCTGCTATCCACAGTAGCGCCATAGCATGTCAGCAACCATGTTTTCTCTATAAACACTGTCAATCACGTGAGGTGGATGACACTGCTACAACTGGGATAGTCAGTATTCTCAATCATTTGCAACATTTTTACCCCCTATTAACCAAAAGAAATTGTAATTTGCAAAATTATCTGAATATCAACATACAGACATCTCAAATAATTTATCTGAGGGTTTTGCCAAATTAATTTCTGGGGTAAATTAAATGTATTGCAGAGATTGATTTTTTATTTTTTTTCACCCATCTAATACTGCAATACAAAGGCAGAAACATACTATAGCTGTAGCACTCCTGCATACTTCTGAGCCGAGTTTTCACCGTTGTCATGTGTCACTATTGAGGTCAACATTTTAAAATGAATAAAACAGCTATGTAGTGAGTTGTGGTGTGGATGCCCTTTTTGTTGTTGTTGATCTTTACATTGGGTACAATAAATATCCGGAGAATGAAGAGTGGACATATTGACCGGCATAAAGTCCTGCTGCCTGGTCAGATGGAAGCTGTACATGCACAGTGTCTCCTTGCTGTAAGGGGAGCACAGCACTCCCTGACGCCTGGTCCAGGCTGCCCTTTTTGTACTCATCATATGTGTACATCACAGGCTCATTGTTCTTGACCAGCGCCACCCACACATTCGCTCCTTTGCAGTGGACGTGGTAAGCAAAGTAATAGATTCCCGGTATGGTACAGCTGAAGACGCCGGTTTGGGGATTGTAGTCCTGATGGCCATTGTACAGGAGCTTGTCGAAGACCACAGGGGAGCCTACGGGGGGGAAAGGATTGGTGAGCTGAGCCGTGAATGCTGGCATCTCCAGGCCGTTCCTGTCCCCTCCATTCTTTGGTTTCTTGTAACCGCCTTGTTTAAGACCGTCCAGACCAGGACCCAGCTCAGGGAGGATTTCACCAAGACCAGGTGGTTGGGTGGGGGGTCCGGGTGGGCCAGGGGGACCAGGTTGTCCTGGTTGTCCAGGCTGACCAGGGGGTCCACCGTTGCCAGGTTTCCCTTGGGGCCCTAAAGGGCCTGGAACACCAGGTTTACCTTCGCCGGGGTAGCCAGGTTTCCCTGGAGGACCAAGCTCGCCTTTTGGCCCGGGAAGACCGGGAGGACCAAGTGGCCCACCTGGACCAAAATTTCCAGGGATTCCCTTGGGTCCCTGGTGACCTTTTTCTCCGGGCATTCCACCTTCTCCCCTTGAACCGGGCATTCCAGGAGCTCCAGGGAGGCCAGGTAACCCTTTGTGGCCGTTATCCCCTTTCGGACCCAGTGGCCCTGGTATACCTCTCGGTCCTGGTTGACCACCCTCTCCAGGATACCCACCCTGTCCAGGAAGCCCTGGAGGCCCTGGCTCACCTTTAGGACCTGGCAGCCCCTTTGGCCCTCCATTGCCACCTTCTCCCTTCGGACCTGGGAAACCAAGACCCCCAGGTGGCCCAATGGTACCGGGCAGGCCCGGTGGCCCGTTGGGTCCAGGAAGGCCTTCCTGCCCTGGGAGACCTCCATGACCTTTGTCACCTTTTGGGCCTGGAGCTCCAGAAAAACCTCCATGTCCTTTGTCTCCTTTTGGTCCAGGATATCCTGGCTTTCCGTAACCAGGTAGGCCTGAGCCCCCTGGCAAACCTGGTGGTCCTGATTCCCCTTTACCGCCTGGGAACCCTGGTTGTCCTGGCAAACCATCATGCCCGGGCTTGCCAATACCTGGTAGCCCAGGTGGTCCTGGTTCTCCCCCTTCACCTGGTGGACCAGCAAGTCCTCCTTCTCCAGGTGGGCCTGGTTTTCCTGCCCCCCCGGGCAATCCTGGTAGTCCATTCAGACCTGGTTTTCCAACCCCTGGCAAACCCCCTTGACCAGGAGGCCCAGGAGGTCCACCAGGTCCTTTCAAACCTGGCAATCCTGGCAAGCCAATCCCTTTGTCTCCCTTGGGCCCAGGAAGACCAGGCAGTCCAGGTATGCCCTTGTGTCCAGGCTCCCCTCGAGGCCCAGGCTGCCCAGGCAGTCCCTGACCCCCTGGCTTCCCGATGCCTGGCAGGCCTGGTGGCCCTGGAAGACCTGGCCCCCCAGGCATCCCCATTGGTCCTACATCCCCACCAGGACCAAGGTCGCCCTTCGGACCAGGCTGGCCGCCTCCACCAGGTTTACCGGGCATTCCCGGCATTCCGGGTTTTCCTATCCCAGGATACCCTTGGGGACCAGGAGGGCCTGGTTTTCCATGGGGGCCGGGCATCCCTTGACCTAGCATCCCTGGAGGGCCCTGTGGTCCTGGAGGCCCTTGGGCTCCTGGTGGCCCCTCAGGACCAGGACCCTGTAGTCCCCTGTCATCAGCTGGTGGGCCTCCAAGGCCTTTCCCATTACTGGGATATGACTGACCTGTGGATGACATCAATTAGCATTTATCATGAATTACTGACTTGAGTTAGTGACTTGAGTATCTCATTGAGCACATAGGAACATGACCAATTAATATGTATGGACATTTGGGTAAGCCCAATGTACCTTCATCCGTAGATGATGGGCCAAATTATTATCTTTGAAAATGAATGCTAAAAGCTGACTTTAATGTCCTCCTTGGACACAGGGTGCTGATAGTGGATGTTAAAAGCATGTTACATTTCCTAGTTATCTATCAAACATACTTTCTTTCCGCCTTCTCTGATTCCTTGCTTGATTGTTGAAAATGTCAAAATACACATTTATGTGAAATGTCTAACACTCTTAGAAAAAAGGTTTCCAAAAGGGTTCTTCGGCTGTTCCCATAGGAGAACCCTTTTTTGTTCCAGGGAAAACACTTTTTGGTTCCATGTAGAACTCATTTGGGTTCCATGTAGAACCCTCTGTGGAAAAGGTCCTACATGGAACCCCAAAAGGTTCATACCTGGAACCAAAAAGGTTCTTCAAAGGGTTCTCCTATAGGGACAGCCAAAGAACCCTTTTAGGTTCTAGATCACACTTTTTTTCTCAGTGTGTACAGTATCTGCAATATGCCGTATATCAAATCAAATCAAAGTGTATTGGTCACCTACAAAGATGTGCAGGTGTTATAGCAGGTGCTGCGAAATGGTTAGGATGCTAGCTCCAACAGTGCAATAGAATGACTTGCAAATACAATACAAATAGTAAAACATCTAAACAAGAAATCAAGAAATAGCAGAATGAGTCCAATTAACAATCCAGTGGTAGATATATTAGAATGAGCATGTGTCAGAATCCAGAAAATAAATACGTGGTGTGTATAGACAGTATATCATTTGGAAGGAAAATGGTTTGTATAGTAGTAGCTATATTAGGATGAGCTATGTGGAGAACACAGTACAGACATACGCAGTGAAGAAACAACAGTGTATTTTGCCTGCTTAACATGTGATTTGTCAAGGATGCTTTTATAACCCATGAGCTGGATCTGATTTCCTGTGGATGTTAGGACAGATGAGAAGAATCTTGGAAAAGCAGTTGAGAGGTGTTTTGAATGGAACTAACATGTCAGAGACGGGGTAATGGTTTCATGTCAGCACTGCACCATGAACCTCTGGTTATACCATGTTGGCTTTCCCTTCAAACCCACATTGGTGGCCATGTCCATGATCCAATTTCAAATCTAAATATGGTTCAAATATTAGCCTACACTCTTAGAAAAAAAGGTGAAAAAAGGTGCTATCTGGAACCTAAAACAGTTCTCTAGCTGTCCCCACAGGAGAACCCTTTGAAGAATCATTTTTAGTTCCAAGTAGAACCCTTTTGGTTCCATGTAGAACCAAAAAA
The DNA here is from genome assembly GCF_057628025.1 of Oncorhynchus mykiss. Taxonomy (NCBI): domain Eukaryota; kingdom Metazoa; phylum Chordata; class Actinopteri; order Salmoniformes; family Salmonidae; genus Oncorhynchus; species Oncorhynchus mykiss. The sequence continues at coordinate 21,374,824 of NC_143039.1, forward strand.
GGGTTCTCCTATGGGGACAACCAAATAACCATTTTTTTCTAAGCGTGTACATTTCTGTGATGTAGACAATCTATTAAAATCTCACCTTTTCCCTTGCCCTTATTGGGTGGCATCTGGGGTTGTTCGTGCATCTGTGGAAGCATCTGTGGAAGCTCTTGCCCATACTGTGGTAGCACATATGGAATCTCTTTGCCATATGGCATATGTTGTGGCATTTCCTTCCCGTACTGTTGCTTGGGCAGCCCGTCCCCATTCCCGTTCCCATTCCCGTTCCCATACCCGTTCCCTAGGGGCATGTGAGGTATCTGTTGCATGGGCTGGTGCTGCTGGGGAAGGTGCTGCTGGGGAAGGTGCTGCTGCGGCTGCTTGTGCCCATAATATGCCGCCCCGCGGACATGGTGGCGTAGTACTAGACACAGCTGGAGTGCCACCACCAATAGATGAGTAGAGGGGAGGGGCTTGGCCATGTCCTAGGAGAGAGAGAGGGCAGGTCAGCAGAATGAGATTTTCAAGACCATATAATGAGTTAAACAGAGGTATTCTGACAGATACATTAGAGAAAATGTATGGCAGTACAATAACCCCTCGCCGAAGTTTCTCGGAATCCTGAGAGCTATGATAAGTGTGCTATTTAACATTTTGTAGCAAGGACTCAGGATGCGCACTATAAACATATGACTATACACAGCGAGGGACTCCCAACATTTAAAAAGCCATCTTGTTGTGGAACAGATAATAAATAGTTCTGACAAGTTAAATCACATGGATTTGAGTTTAATACTGCCAGGGTGGACAGCCAGGCCACTCCTCAAGGGCAGACATTTTTGGCTCTGAAACCACAACACTCTTATTCAGAGGTGGGGTTTTGAGTTACTGGGCGGGTAGGAAATGAGAGCGAGCTCCTTGTTGTTGTGGATATCAGTTCCTGCTCTAATGAAGAGATGTGTTTTGCATCGTTGAGAAGCGAATGTGCAACATTTAGAACTGAAAATAATCAGACGCGTTACTTCGAAGCTTCACACAGTACAGTTGTTACTGATCCAGTGGGCCTACCCCAGTGTAACGAGGGAAGAGGTGATTCATCATACGACTCTATTTCTGTATTTTTAAAGTCATATATCTTGATGACTTGATTGTTGACACGCAAAACATTTTGAGATAATATCAACAGACTAATGAAAGAAATACCAAAAGAAGAGTTTTAACACTACAGTATGCTTGTTTGGGTTTTAAAGAGAACATTTGGTTCAAACAAGGTGTTAGAGTACATTTGGAGGGACACTGAGCTAGCTGTAAGATTACTGTTGATCAGTGGAGGCTGCTGAGGGGAGGACGACTCCTAATAATGGCTGGAACGGAGCCAATGGAACGGCATCAAACAGATGGAAACCATGTGTTTGTATTTGATACAGTACCATTCCACTGATTCGGCTCCAGGCATTACTCACGAGCCCGTTCTCCACCAACCTCCTGTGCTGTTCATACATTATGATTAGTCTTATTCCAGACACCTAGACAAACCAACTGTGAAAGGTGAGGAGTTAGATGCAACATGGCAGAGTTTAAACATGAGTCCTCACAGCGCATCTATTCCCACTGGGCAAAAACTGGTTGAATCAACGCTGTTTCACATAATTTCAACAAAATAAATCCTGTGACGTTGAAGCAACGTGGAAAAATGATTGGATTTGCTCATCAGTGTAAGGGAATTACATTTTTTCACCCAAATTTGTACCTAAATCCAATGGCATGGTGACATTGTTTGTGGATTTCACTTTGAATTCACGTTAATTGACAACTCAACCAAATGGAAATCAAAACTAGACTTTTGAACAGACGTCTGTGCACAGTGGGTTGTCAGTATATGCTAAGTACATGCAGTACAACACTGAAATGGCATTTAAGTGACCTCCTCAGACCAAAGGAAAAGCAATGACTAAATGGACAATTGGCATGTGTGGTTCTTGTAGACATCAGCATGGACCACAGACTACCATACCACCTAAATCAAGTCATTTATGGTTTGACTTGGCAAAAACATCTCTGCTTTCACTAACCATTTAATGCACAGTTTGTCTACGCAGTAACCATTTGTACGTGCTCAACACTGGATAAAATGACCTCACTCTGTCCAAGTCAAGGTTGTGATTCTCCATGCTTTCATAAGAATCAGTCTGGCCAGGCTGTGAACAGGAGAGAACAGCAGTGAATCAATTTATATCCCACATGCCAGATGTATTATGTCTCAGAAAACAAGCAGGAAGCAAGGGAACAGGATAACATTTGGTTTAATGCTCAGCCAAAGTGAATTGCCCTAAAAAAGCTTCAATGCTGACTTTATCAAGTCTTGGTTGTGACAGACTGCTTAGAAACAGGAGGTCGGCACATTGGACCTAGTCAAAGCTACGGAACACTTTGACTTTCAGGGTTTTCCAAATTTCACTAATGTCATCGGTCCTGTTGATCAAACATCTTTAAAATGTTTACTGGTAGAATTAAGCATCATTTCTCATTCACAACCACTGTAGGAGCATACCAGGAACAACTTGTTGATGGAATTGATGTATCCCAAGAACCAGTGCGAAATAAGAAAAACACATAAACACCAAATCACTCCACACTGTTCCTTAACACTGCCAACTACCAAGCTATGAAAGCACCATAATATACATCCAGACCTTCGCGTTTTTACCATGATGTCTTGGAAATGAGCACATTACCATGTCATTAGACTGAAGGGCGCTACCCACATAAAAAATACTACAGTTTACTATAGAATACTACACTACTTATTATAGAATTCTGTATAAAACTGTAGTATGCTATAGAGTACTAAACTACACAGTGTAGTATTCTTTGATCATGTGTAGTACTTAGTATAGAATTTTGTAGTATACTATAGTAAATAATAGTGTTATCCGCAAATAAATACTATAGTAAATAGTATATAAATGTCAGCAAAAACACTAATTTGCATATACCCTGCCCATTCCCCATATCCCAATTTGTGCCAGCCATAAGTAAGAAACCTACATGCCAAGTATAGACCATAATTATATTGTGTTCCGTATGGCGATTGAAAAGAGCAGAAGCTCTGAACTACCTGTTCAGACCCCAGTCCAACCTTTCTACCTACATGTTATGGAAAATGTGCTATTTTAGTATTTCTCCAGTTGGTTTCCTCAAAGCGAAAACCCCCACTTCTATGTCAAAGATAATGCAACTTAAACACTATAGTAAATACTGCAGTATACTTCAGTCCACAGAAACACTACAGTGAATACAACAGTATTCCTACCATGGTATACACTAGAGTGGTTTGTCATGTGGGTAGGCTGTTGGAGCCACACAAATTAGAGGGCTGCCGACAGTGTTACACAGTCCACCCGCTCACTGTTAATGCAATGTCAGTGTTGTGTCAGCTAACATTGGCTCAGCCAGCAGACATTCCAATTTCAGCTACAAATTCTTTGTGTATAGTGTAAGTAGTGGATCTGTAGACATGAATATGGTTGATGTTTTCACTCTATACACTGCGAAGACTGCCAGACTGTATTCATGGATAACATTTGTAGGCCTATAGTGTACAGTAACTCACCACATCATAACCTGTTGCATTGTGGGGGGACGTGTGCTGTAGGCCGGTGACTATTTATTCAATTATTCTATTTCCCTCTGCTTATTTTGCTTTAGTGTTTTAATAGCAACATCAGCCATTTTGTTAGAGTTTGGAATTGGTTTTGGAAAGCAGCGCTGGATGGATTCTCCTCGCCAGAATAGCAGTCATTACGTTGATGAATAACACACGAGAAGTCATGGGAATAATGCCTCTATTATTCCAACCACCAATATTAAAATAATACAATTACAATAAGTCCATGGAGGAAGCATCAAGAGGCTGTGCCACATGTCAGTGTAGAGCAGACCAGAGAGGAAGAATGGCCTGTAATATTCACTCTGTTCATTCTCAGAGCAACAACATGAGTGGAGCTACGCCCATTCCCTTCATTCCATGAACGACCTCCTATCCCCTGTAATTACACTGTGCTGTGTAAAGAGAAACATTGATCTGCACAGCAAAAATACAAAACGGTGTGGATTACCCTCACAGAAAAAAAACAGGATTTCACATCAAATTCAACAACGTGATCACATGACAAGGTGTGTTTTTGTGATCATGTGAGATTCAGGGTCCCGTTAGGTGTTGTATATGTAACCTCTGTGGTCACTCACCTGCACACCTCTTAACTTGTTTTGATCTGCACTGTGTCTTTCATTTGTCTTTTCTGTCAGAATAACCTAAACTAAAACACTCTGGTTCTGGGTTGCAGCACGATCTCATAAACACAAGTTGTCTGACATGTCTTTCTCTCTCTTTCTGCTCTTTCTACAAAATGATGATGGAAAGTTCAACTGTGTGTTTGTCTAATATTTTTGGTTGTGTGTATTTATTCCTTGTGTCACTATTTCAATGTTTTATTGAAATTGTTGTCTTTATCTTTAACTCTGCATTGTTTTAAAAGGACCCGTAAGTAAGCATTTCACTGCTTGTGTGCACCTGTTGTTTACGATGAATGTGACAAATCAAATTGGATTTGATGTAATCTCTTTGACCACAAGAGGGCGCGAAGCCCAATCGTTTCACTCTCCACACATCTACAGTAGCGGAGAAGATACCCCTGATACCTATACCTCACCCTTTAACTAACATCCTACTTTCACCACTAGGGGGCAGAAATCAGTACAACACTTGACAGACGCAGTGAAGACATCATGAGAAAATAGCATTTGTACCTTGTGTTATGGCAAGTTGTGATTCTGGACGATTGAGAATTTGTTTTAAAAACAATTTGCGGCCAATTAGCTCACACACACACACACACACGCTTCCATAGAAGGCCAAACCCAAACGCCCTCCACACCCTGGATGTGTGTACATTCCTCTTTTCCTTTATTTTCCTTTCCCATCCTTCCCTCCTTCCCTCAATCCCCTCCTTTCCTCCTTCCTCTCTCCGCCAGCCCGTCGCTGAGTAAGGAAGAGAGAGAGTCACGTTTCCCCTCAGAGTGAGTTGTTCCACACAGACAGCACATACTGCTAAATGGGAGATGATTAGAGACAGGAACCTAGGACGTGACTGTATGTGTGTGTGTGTGTATGTGTGTGTTTCTGCGTGTGTGTGGACACAACACCGCACTCCGCTGGGCCGCACTACTCCTTGAAACATGGACCAGGTCTCAGGAGATTTGTACAACGCTGCCAAGTGATCGGTGCAATAATAAACATAAGGTGTGAATGTATGTAAGCTTCCTTCACGGTCATCTTTACTGTTCTCTCAGCCGCGCTGAGCGCTGAGATCAAAGCATTGACTTATGGAGAGAAGATGTTTATTCTGCCTGCTGAAATAACCTCCCAAGTTGTTCTATTGTGGAAAGATTAGTTACACTTGTGTAAGCGGTGTGAAATGACTGGCTAGTTAGCCGGGCGCGCTGTGGGGCATTTCAATCAGTGATGTCACTCACTCTGAGACCTTGAAGTAGTTGTTCCCCTTGCTCTGCAAGGACTGCAGCTTTTGTGGAGCGATGGGTAACGATGCCTCGAGGGTGATTGTTGTTGATGTGTGCAGAGGGTCCATTCAAGCCCAGGTTGGGGGAAGGAGAGGGACGGAAGCAAAACTGTGACACTTCATGCTACAGGTGTGAGGAGAAAAGGCACTAGTACAGAGATCAATCTGTACTCTACATAACACCCTTCAGACATCGAATATGTCTGTCTGACTGTCTGTCTGACTGTGTCACGCCCTGACCTTAGTATTTTTTGTTTTCTTTATTGTTTTGGTTAGGTCAGGGTGTGACATGGGTGATGTATGTGTTTTTGTACTGTCTATGGGTTTTGTAGGTGTCCCCAGTACGTGTGCTTAGCCCGTTGCGCTACATCCCAGCTCCCTGCATCTGCCGGGCTAGGGTGAGGATCCAGCCAGGACAAATGGTGCCAGCCCTGCTCTCCAAACAGCCAGTGTGTCTCCTCGTGCCAGGGTATCCTGCGCCGGCGTTGTGCACTGTGTCTCCCGTATGTCTGCACAGCCCAGTGCGTCCTGTGCCTGCGCCCCTCACGTGTCCTGGGCTAGAGTCACCATCCAGCCAGGACGGGTTGTGCAGGCCATTAGCTCGAGACCTCCAGTGCGTCTTCACGGTCCGGTCTATCCAGTACCACCAGTGCCAACACCACGCACCAGACCTCCAGTACGCCTCCACAGCCCAGTACATCCTGTTCCTCCTCCCCGCACTCGCCCTGAGGTGCGTGTCTCCAGCCCGGTACCATCAGTGCCGGCACCACACACCAGGCCACCAGTGCGCCTCTAGGGTCCAGTACTCCCTGTTCCTGCTCCTCGCACTCGCCTTGAGGTGCGTGTCCCCAGCCCGGTACCACCAGTGCCGGCACCAGGCCTATAGTGCGCCTCGGCAGTCCAGTACGTCCTGTTCCTCCTCCCCGCACTCGCCCTGGGGTGCGTGTCCTCGGCCCAGTACCACCAGTGCCGGCACCACGCACCAGGCCACCAGTGCGCCTCCAGGGTCCAGTACTCCCTGTTCCTGCTCCTCGCACTCGCCCTGAGGTGCATGTCCCCAGCCCGGTACCACCAGTGCCGGCACCACGCACCAGGCCTATAGTGTGCCTCGGCAGTCCAGTACGCCCTGTTTCTCCTCCCCGCATTCGCCCTGAGGTGCTGTGTTCTCGGCCCAGTACCACCAGTGCCGGCACCACGCACCAGGCCTCGCCAGTCCAGAGCGTCCGGCAACAGTACCCAGTCCAGAGCGTCCGGCGACAGTACCCAGTCCAGAGCGTCCGGCAACAGTACCCAGTCCAGAGCGTCCGGCAACAGTACCCAGTCCAGAGCGTCCGGCAACAGTACCCAGTCCAGAGCGTCCGGCAACAGTACCCAGTCCAGAGCGTCTGGCGACAGTATCCAGTCCAGAGCGTCTGGCAACAGTACCCAGTCCAGAGCGTCCGGCGACAGAACCCAGTCCAGAGCGTCCGGCTACAGTACCCAGTCCAGAGCGTCCGGCAACAGTACCCAGTCCAGAGCGTCCGGCAACAGTACCCAGTCCAGAGTGTCCGGCAACAGTACCCAGTCCAGAGCATCTGGCGACAGTACCCAGTCCAGAGCGTCCGGCGACAGTACCCAGTACAGAGCGTCCGGCGACAGTACCCAGTCCAGAGCGTCCTGCAACAGTACCCAGTCCAGAGCATCCGGCAACAGTCTACAGACCGGAACCTCCTACGACAGGCCGCAGACCGGAACCTCCTACGACGGGCCGCAGTCCGGAACCTACCACGACGGGCGGCAGTCCGGAACCTACCACGACGGGTCGCAGTCTGGAACCTACCACGACGGGTTTCAGTCTGGAACCTACCACGACAGGTCGCAGTCTGGAAACTACCACGACGGGTCGCAGTCTGGAACCTACCACGACGGGTCGCAGTCTGGAACCTACCACGACGGGTCGCAGATCGGAACCTCCTACGACGGGTCACAGTCCGGAACCTACCACGACGGGTCGCAGACCGGAACCTACCACGACGAGTCGCAGACCGGAACCTACCACGACGGGTCGCAGTCTGGAACCTACCACGACGGGTCGCAGTCTGGAACCTACCACGACGGGTCGCAGTCTGGAACCTACCACGACGGGTCGCAGTCTGGAACCTACCACGACGGGTCGCAGACCGGAACCTACCACGACGGGTCGCAGACCGGAACCTCCTACGACGGGTCGCAGACCGGAACCTCCCACGACGGGTCGCAGTCCGGAACCTCCTACGACGGGTCGCAGACCGGAACCTCCCACGACGGGTCGCAGTCCGGAACCTACCACGACGGGTCCCAGTCCGGAACCTACCACGACGGGTCCCAGTCCGGAACCTCCCACGACGGGTCGCAGTCCGGAACCTACCAGTCCGAATCCGCCAGAGTCTCCCTCCAGTCCGGATGCGCCAGAGTCTCCCTCCAGTCCGGATCCGCCATAGTCTCCCTCCAGTCCGGATCCGCCACTCACTCCAGACTCGACCATCAGTCCAGTGGCGTCCTCTAGTCCGTGGTCGGCGGTGAGGGTTCCCGCTCCAGAGACATTAAGTAAGGGTGAAGTGGAGCGGGGTCCACGTCCTGAGCCAGAACCGCCACCTCGGAGTCATTTTTTTTTTTTATTTTTTTATTTCACCTTTATTTAACCAGGTAGGCTAGTTGAGAACAAGTTCTCATTTGCAACTGCGACCTGGCCAAGATAAGGCATAGCAGTGTGAACAGACAACACAGAGTTACACATGGAGTAAACAATTAACAAGTCAATAACACAGTAGAAAAAAAGGGGAGTCTATATATACATTGTGTGCAAAAGGCATGAGGTAGGCAAATAATTACAATTATGCAGATTAACACTGGAGTGATAAATGATCAGATGGTTATGTACAGGTAGAGATATTGGTGTGCAAAAGAGCAGAAAAATAAAAATAAATAAATAAAAACAGTATGGGGATGAGGTAGGTGAAAATGGGTGGGCTATTTACCAATAGACTATGTACAGCTGCAGCGATCGGTTAGCTGCTCAGATAGCAGATGTTTGAAGTTGGTGAGGGAGATAAAAGTCTCCAACTTCAGCGATTTTTGCAATTCGTTCCAGTCACAGGCAGCAGAGAACTGGAACGAAAGGCGGCCAAATGAGGTGTTGGCTTTAGGGATGATCAGTGAGATACACCTGCTGGAGCGCGTGCTACGGATGGGTGTTGCCATCGTAACCAGTGAACTGAGATAAGGCGGAGCTTTACCTAGCATGGACTTGTAGATGACCTGGAGCCAGTGGGTCTGGCGACGAATATGTAGCGAGGGCCAGCCGACTAGAGCATACAAGTCGCAGTGGTGGGTGGTATAAGGTGCTTTAGTGACAAAACGGATGGCACTGTGATAAACTGCATCCAGTTTGCTGAGTAGAGTGTTGGAAGCAATTTTGTAGATGACGTCGCCGAAGTCGAGGATCGGTAGGATAGTCAGTTTTACTAGGGTAAGTTTGGCGGCGTGAGTGAAGGAGGCTTTGTTGCGGAATAGAAAGCCGACTCTTGATTTGATTTTCGATTGGAGATGTTTGATATGGGTCTGGAAGGAGAGTTTAGAGTCTAGCCAGACACCTAGGTACTTATAGATGTCCACATATTCAAGGTCGGAACCATCCAGGGTGGTGATGCTGGTCAGGCGTGCAGGTGCAGGCAGCGAACGGTTGAAAAGCATGCATTTGGTTTTACTAGCGTTTAAGAGCAGTTGGAGGCCACGGAAGGAGTGCTGTATGGCATTGAAGCTCGTTTGGAGGTTAGATAGCACAGTGTCCAAGGACGGGCTGGAAGTATATAGAATGGTGTCGTCTGCGTAGAGGTGGATCAGGGAATCGCCCGCAGCATGAGAAACATCATTGATATATACAGAGAAAAGAGTCGGCCCGAGAATTGAACCCTGTGGCACCCCCATAGAGACTGCCAGAGGACCGGACAGCATGCCCTCCGATTTGACACACTGAACTCTGTCTGCAAAGTAATTGGTGAACCAGGCAAGGCAGTCATCCGAAAAACCGTCATGCCCACCCACACCCTCCCATATAGGTTTAGGTGTGCGGCCGGGAGTCCACATCTTTGGGACGGGGGGGGGGGGGGGGGGGGTACTGTCACACCCTGACCTTAGTATTTTTTGTTTTCTTTATTGTTTTGGTTAGGTCAGGGTGTGACATGGGTGATGTATGTGTTTTGTACTGTCTAGGGGTTTTGTAGGTTTATGGGGTCGTTTACTATCTTGGTGTTTATATATGTCTATGGTTGCCTAGATTGGTTCTCAATTAGAGGCAGCTGTTTATCATTGTCTCTAATTGGGAACCATATTTAGGCAGCCATCTTCTTTGGGTATTTCGTGGGTTATTTTCTATGTCTAGTTGCCTGTGTCTGCACTAGTATTATTATAGCTTCACATTCGTTTTTTTTTATAGTTTGTTAAGTGTTTTTCGTCTTTATTAAAAGTATGTATTCATCTTGGTCTCCTCCATACGACGAATGTGACAGACTGTCTGTCTCTGTCTCTGACTGTCAGTCTCTTTTTTTTATTGAACAATTACGCACGTCCATTTCCTTCCTCCATGACCTGCTAACCTCTTGACCTGACAAACAGAAAAATCCTGCTCCTCTTACCCTTAGTGTCTCCTCTCCTCAAACCCAAGGGCCTGTCGCAATGACGACCTAACCTCTCGCTCTGTCCTTTGGCCCACAGGTCTCTGTACTTTCCCTCTGTTTTTGGTGGTGTTGGAGTTGGGCTTCCCGAGGCATGAGACTGCTTGTGACTCTGGCCGCAGGTCTCTGTACTTTCCCTCTGTTTTTGGTGTTGGAGTTGGGGGCTTCCCGAGGCATGAGACTGCTTGTGACTCTGGCCACAGGTCTCTGTACTTTCCCTCTGTTTTTGGTGTTGGAGTTGGGGGCTTCCCAAGGCATGAGACTGCTTGTGACTCTGGCCCGCAGGTCTCTGTACTTTCCCTGTTTTTGGTGGTGTTGGAATTGGGGGCTTCCCGAGGCATGAGACTGCTTGTGACTCTGGCCACAGATCCGATACGTTGCGGTGCAGTGCAGTCTAGGGCCCTGCAACAGAACGATGATGAATGAGATATCCTGGAGCACCATGACTTTTCTCAGACAGCTGCGGTTTTAACACTGAGCTGCCATCTCCATCTCACTGCCCTGCCCAACTTGGCCGTCATACAGCACTGGACAGTAGTAGAGGTGTTATCACTATGAACAGTAGTGGAGGTGTTATCAATATGAACAGTAGTAGAGGTGTTATCACTTTGAACAGTAGTAGAGGTGTTATCACTATGAACAGTAGTAGAGGTGTTATCACTTTGGACAGTAGTAGAGGTGTTATCACTCTGGACAGTAGTAGAGGTGTAATCACTCTGGACAGTAGTAGAGGTGTTATCACTCTGGACAGTAGTAGAGGTGTAATCACTCTGGACAGTAGTAGAGGTGTTATCACTCTGGACAGTAGTAGAGGTGTTATCACTCTGGACAGTAGTAGTGTTATCACTCTGGACAGTAGTTGAGGTGTTATCACTATGAACAGTAGTAGGGGTGTTATCACTATGAACAGTAGAAGAGGTGTTATCACTATGAACAGTAGTAGAGGTGTTATCACCATGTACAGTAGTAGAGGTGTTATCACTCTGGACAGTAGTAGAGGTGTTATCACTTTGGACAGTAGTAGAGGTGTTATCACTCTGGACAGTAGTAGAGGTGTTATCACTATGAACAGTAGTAGAGGTGTTATCACTCTGGACAGTAGTAGAGGTGTTATCACTTTGGACAGTAGTAGAGGTGTTATCACTATGAACAGTAGTAGAGGTGTTATCACTTTGGACAGTAGTAGAGGTGTTTTCACTCTGGACAGTAGTAGAGGTGTTATCACTCTGGACAGTAGTAGAGGTGTTATCACTATGAACAGTAGTAGAGGTGTTATCACTATGGACAGTAGTAGAGGTGTTATCACTATGGACAGTAGTAGAGGTGTTATCACTATGGACAGTAGTAGAGGTGTTATCACTATGGACAGTAGTAGAGGTGTTATCACTCTGGACAGTAGTAGAGGTGTTATCACTATGGACAGTAGTAGAGGTGTTATCACTATGGACAGTAGTAGAGGTGTTATCACTATGGACAGTAGTAGAGGTGTTTTCACTCTGGACAGTAGTAGAGGTGTTATCACTCTGGACAGTAGTAGAGGTGTTATCACTATGTACAGTAGTAGAGGTGTTATCACTATGGACAGGAGTAGAGGTGTTATCACTCTGGACAGTAGTAGTGTTATCACTCTGGACAGTAGTTGAGGTGTTATCACTATGAACAGTAGTAGGGGTGTTATCACTATGGACAGTAGTAGAGGTGTTATCACTATGGACAGTAGTAGGGGTGTTATCACTATGGACAGTAGTAGAGGTGTTATCACTATGGACAGTAGTAGAGGTGTTATCACTATGAACAGTAGTAGAGGTGTTATCACTCTGGACAGTAGTAGAGGTGTTATCACTCTGGACAGTAGTAGAGGTGTTATAACTATGGACAGTAGTAGAGGTGTTATCACTCTGGACAGTAGTAGAGGTGTTATCACTCTGGACAGTAGTAGGGGTGTTATCACTATGGACAGTAGTAGAGGTGTTATCACTATGAACAGTAGTAGAGGTGTTATCACTATGGACAGTAGTAGAGGTGTTATCACTATGAACAGTAGTAGAGGTGTTATCACTATGGACAGTAGTAGAGGTGTTATCACTATGGACAGTAGTAGAGGTGTTATCACTATGGACAGTAGTAGAGGTGTTATCACTATGAACAGTAGTAGAGGTGTTATCACTATGGACAGTAGTAGAGGTGTTATCACTTTGGACAGTAGTAGAGGTGTTTTCACTCTGGACAGTAGTAGAGGTGTTATCACTCTGGACAGTAGTAGAGGTGTTATCACTATGTACAGTAGTAGAGGTGTTATCACTCTGGACAGTGGTAGTGTTATCACTCTGGACAGTAGTTGAGGTGTTATCACTATGAACAGTAGTAGGGGTGTTATCACTATGGACAGTAGTAGAGGTGTTATCACTATGGACAGTAGTAGAGGTGTTATCACCATGTACAGTAGTAGAGGTGTTATCACTCTGGACAGTAGTAGAGGTGTTATCACTATGAACAGTAGTTGAGGTGTTATCACTATGAACAGTAGTAGGGGTGTTATCACTCTGGACAGTAGTAGAGGTGTTATCACTCTGGACAGTAGTAGAGGTGTTATCACTATGAACAGTAGTAGAGGTGTTATCACTCTGGACAGTAGTAGGGGTGTTATCACTATGGACAGTAGTAGAGGTGTTATCACTATGGACAGGAGTAGAGGTGTTATCACTATGGACAGTAGTAGAGGTGTTATCACTATGGACAGTAGTAGAGGTGTTATCACTATGGACAGTAGTAGAGGTGTTATCACTATGGACAGGAGTAGAGGTGTTATCACTATGGACAGTAGTAGAGGTGTTATCACTATGGACAGTAGTAGAGGTGTTATCACTCTGGACAGTAGTAGAGGTGTTATCACTCTGGACAGTAGTAGAGGTGTTATCACTCTGGACAGTAGTAGAGGTGTTATCACTCTGGACAGTAGTAGAGGTGTTATCACTCTGGACAGTAGTAGAGGTGTTATCACTATGGACAGTAGTAGAGGTGTTATCACTATGGACAGGAGTAGAGGTGTTATCACTATGGACAGTAGTAGAGGTGTTATCACTCTGGACAGTAGTAGAAGTGTTATCACTATGAACAGTAGTTGAGGTGTTATCACTATGAACAGTAGTAGGGGTGTTATCACTCTGGACAGTAGTAGAGGTGTTATCACTCTGGACAGTAGTAGAGGTGTTATCACTATGAACAGTAGTAGAGGTGTTATCACTCTGGACAGTAGTAGGGGTGTTATCACTATGGACAGTAGTAGAGGTGTTATCACTATGGACAGGAGTAGAGGTGTTATCACTATGGACAGTAGTAGAGGTGTTATCACTATGGACAGTAGTAGAGGTGTTATCACTATGGACAGTAGTAGAGGTGTTATCACTATGGACAGGAGTAGAGGTGTTATCACTATGGACAGTAGTAGAGGTGTTATCACTATGGACAGTAGTAGAGGTGTTATCACTCTGGACAGTAGTAGAGGTGTTATCACTCTGGACAGTAGTAGAGGTGTTATCACTCTGGACAGTAGTAGAGGTGTTATCACTCTGGACAGTAGTAGAGGTGTTATCACTATGGACAGTAGTAGAGGTGTTATCACTCTGGACAGTAGTAGAGGTGTTATCACTATGGACAGTAGTAGAGGTGTTATCACTATGGACAGGAGTAGAGGTGTTATCACTATGGACAGTAGTAGAGGTGTTATCACTCTGGACAGTAGTAGAAGTGTTATCACTCTGGACAGTAGTAGAGGTGTTATCACTCTGGACAGTAGTAGAGGTGTTATCACTCTGGACAGTAGTAGAGGTGTTATCACTATTTACGGTATTAGAGTATACAAAATGCTTCAGTCTGGTTTTAGACCCCATCATAGCACTGAGACTGCACTTGTGAAGGTGGTAAATGACCTTTTAATGGCATCAGACCGAGGCTCTGCATCTGTCCTCGTGCTCCTAGACCTTAGTGCTGCTTTTGATACCATTGATCACCACATTCTTTTGGAGAGATTGGAAACCCAAATTGGTCTACACGGACAAGTTCTGGCCTGGTTTAGATCTTATCTGTCGGAAAGATATCAGTTTGTCTCTGTGAATGGTTTGTCCTCTGACAAATCAACTGTAAATTTCGGTGTTCCTCAAGGTTCTGTTATAGGACCACTATTGTTTTCACTATATATTTTACCTCTTGGGGATGTCATTCGAAAACATAATGTTAACTTTCACTGCTATGCGGATGACACACAGCTGAACATTTCAATGAAACACAGTGAAGCCCCAAAATTGCCCTCGCTAGAAGCCTGCGTTTCAGACATAAGGAAGTGGATGGCTGCAAACTTTCTACCTTTAAACTTGGACAAAACAGAGATGCTTGTTCTAGGTCCCAAGAAACAAAGAGTTCTTCTGTTGAATCTGACAATTAATCTTGATGGTTGTACAGTCGTCTCATATAAAACTGTGAAGGACCTCTGCGTTACTCTGGACCCTGATGTAAAGCTCCGGGTGTCGTGGGTGTGGAGTCAAATGCAGGAGACAGAGAGTTCAATGCTGTGCGTCTTTTAATAGCACCAACGCGCCACAGGGTGCTCACAAAAGTTACGTTCCCAAACACAGGGAATCAAAATGTACAATGGAAAAAATCACGACCAGGCACTAACACGTGCCTCTTACAACAGAGCCGACCGAAGGTTACATTGAAATAATCCCGCACAACAACCAGGCGGGCCGGCTGTCTAATAAAGACAAACTAATTAAACATAAACAGGTGATACCACTAAACATACAAGGAGGGGGAGGAAAGACAATCAGTGGCAGCTAATAGGCCGGTGACGACGACCGCCGAGCGCCACCCGCCCGGGAAGGGGGAACACCCTCGGTCGGACTCGTGACACCTGATCTCTCTTTTTACGAACATATCAAGGACAGCTTTTTTCCATCTACGTAACATTGCAAAAATCTGAAACTTTCTGTCCAAAGATTATGCAGAAAAATTATTCCATGGTTTTGTTACCTCTAGGTTAGACTGTACCTTTAAAAAAGCTGGACTATGAGGACACACACACACACACACATTGTTTTTTAGTTGTGGTGTTGGTAAATTGTTGTGTTTTAAAAGTTGTGACTGTCCTTGTCTTTCAGTGTTCTGTTGCTTGCCATGTTTTGTGACTGTCTTTGTCTTTCAGTCTTCTGTTACTTGTCATGTTTTGTGACTGTCCTTGTCTTTCAGTGTTCTGTTACTTGTCATGTTTTGTGACTGTCCTTGTCTTTCAGTGTTCTGTTACTTGTCATGTTTTGTAGACCCCATGAAGAGTAGCTGATGCTTCTGCAAAAACTAAGAGGGAACCAAATAATCAAATGAACCCAATATTTTATATACAGCAGGTTTTTAAAGAGTATGATCTGTTTCGTGTTTTCATTTTTGCAAAAGAAAAAATACTGGTATCGTCTCGGCCCTAATATATAGTATAATTTATATCTGTGTCCATATTGTCTACAAGTTTCTAGTATATAGACTTTGTGGTTCAAGAGAAAATCAACAAAATAATGAAAAAAGCATGAAAAAAGCTAATCAACATTATTTTCAGCTAACTCTGCAACTCTCCAACTTTTGTATTATTTCATAACTGCCACCAGTCTGGCACCAACACATTTACAACAACGACAAATTGACTTAGAAAACTAAATACAAGTGTGTAAAAAAATACAGATAAATGATATTTCATGCTGAAACCCTCATATTAAACACCAATGGAATTCACTGAGCGGATGGTTTGTATTTAGAATAATGTTTTACAGCTTTGTCATTCTATTTTTTTAATAGTCAAAGTGTAGACACACCTAATCATTCCAGGGTTTTTCTTTATTTGGACTATTTTCAACATTGTAGAATAATAGTGAAGACATCAAAACTATAAAATAACACATATGGAATCATGTAGTAACCAAAAAAGTGCTAAACAAATCAAAATATATTGTATATTTGAGATTCTTCAAAGTAGCCACGCTTTGCCTTGATGACAGCTTTGCACACTCTTGGCATCCAACAGTGATCAGCGAGACAATTATTCCCAGACTCAGAAGACATCCCTTAGGCTTCATGTCGGAAATGACTCTGAGACCTCGGATTAAGAATGATTTACAGCTTTGATTAAAATAATACACAAACATGAAAGAGCTGAGAGGGGATACCAAGGCACCAGCATTTACTTTAAACCAAGAGGTATATTTCTGATCCGATAAGATTTTCAGGAAGAAAAAAATAGAACTATTGTGTTTGCAATGTATGTATCCAGCACCATGGACAGAGGACTGAGTGCTGCCAAACACGAATGGATAAACACCGGACTGCACTGCAATAGAAATGTTTTAATTTACTCGCTTTGCAATGAGTAAACAATAATAATAAAAAGTATATGACCCGGAAATAAGGGGTTACTGACAACAACAATGACAACAACAACAGCAGTGAAAACAGAGAAGAGCAATAGGCTCTTTAAAACAGATGCATCATGGCACGTCTCCAAGGACGTGTCAATCTGCCTCCCTGCTGAGAGCAAGCAGACCAAAACACATCCTATTCAATTACCAACACCTGTCCTACCAACACCCCTAGTTCATTTAACAATACTGTGCTTTAACTACTCCCCCTGTGGACAGTGAGGGCCAGACACCCAGAGTTAAAGAGAGCCGGGGTACAAGGGTTCACAGCTGCTGTTTTCCAGTCTCCACGCAGCCCACTCACACATCAACCAATCGGGTGACAGTCTTGGATATTCCAAGGGATTCTAGACGGACCAATTGCAAGAGGCCTGTGGGAGCCATCTTCTTTGGCTCCTCAATTTGGCCGAGGAGCTAGGGAGACGGAGTCCGGCACACAGCAGAGTCAACTGAGCCGGGTCCAAGCTCTCAGCTGCAAAAGCAACCTGTTTCCTCCCCACTCCCTGCCTTATTTACTTATCAGATTCACATGACTGCAATAAAATTCTCACGTTGTTCTCTGGGGCTTGCTGTTGGAACAACAAAAGTCAGTCAAACGTCTAAATATTCCTTCAACGGGCTGCCAAAATGTATTTCTCCGAACCCTCTGTCAATACTTAGACCAGGACTCTCAAACCCTGTTCCTGGTGAGCAACCCCCTGCAGGTTTTCTACCTATAGGACGGTAGCTTTCCAGGAACGGGGTTGGAGAGCCCTGACCTAGACACTAACCTGGGATTTTTAGTGTGGTGCAAAACAATAATGATAATGCAACAAAGTGGCTCCCGAGTGGTGCAGTGGTCTAAGGCACTGTCCTCAGTGCCAGAGGTGTCACTGGTTCAAATCCAGGCTGTATCACATCTGGATGTGATTGGGAGTCCCATAGGGCGGCGCACAATTGGCCCAGCGTTGTCCGGGTTTGGCCGGGGTAGGCCGTCATTGTAAATAAGAATTTGTTCTAAACTGACTCAAATCAATAAAAATAAAAAAGCTATTGCCATTCTATCACAGGATGTCTGTTTCCTACCACCTTTGCCACCACTTCCAACCACAGCAGTGTCTGCTTGGTCCCGCGCCACAACTCTTTTATCGCCCCCCAACTCGGGGGTTTGAAAATAATCCCATTTCCATTTCACCACTGTATTTCCCTGACTGCTTCCAGATGGTAACTTTAATTCTCAATAATCAAAAGGGGATCATGAGGAAAAGCATGTTGAATACCAACCATGCTGTTGAGATATGTGCTTCTTTAGTAGTCTGTAGTCAGGTCTGGCATCGCTATTTCAACGGCACCCCTTGGCCTGATACCCCTTCACTATGTAAACATGCAGTGAACAAGGAAAGTTGACAAGTGAACTTATACGTGAACATTACTGGCCCAGTCGTCGTCTATCCAAATCGAACACGGCTTGTTTCTGATTCTGATCAAACTGCAACCTCACTTCAAACACGGACACAGCAAGCAAATAAATAAGGGATAATATCATATTTTCCACTGATCTGAACTCTGGACTGTTGAGGTGGTAAAATCAGACTCTCTGTTGCGACGCTCAGTAAGACAATATGCAGCTCAGAGGACCAGTTCTCTCTCTACCCAGAATACCATCAGATGTATTTCTAATGTTTCTAATGGTCACAAAAACTGAAAACCGTTTTTTTATGCTGCCATTTTGTACTTTTAGTGTATTTCTTTAATCCTATTTTCTATTGTTCTCTATAGTATTATCATTATCACTGCATTGTTGGGAAAGAGCTCTCAAGGAAGAATTTCACAGTACTGTTTTACATCGGTTGTATCCTGTGCACGTGGCGAATAAACGTTGAAACCTGAAACATATTCAACACGCAGTATATGACGCATATCACTCGAAGACTGGCAATGGAGACAAGCTAAGCTGGAACAGACTCACAGTCAAAAGGCTAGTGGGTTAAACATATTCTATGGAACAGAGATGGAGTGAGGGAAAAGGAGGGAACAAAAGGAAGGATTTTCATTTTTACCACGTTGGGCTTTGCTTGATGCCGTTTTGCTTGCGTCGGTTCCAGAAATCAAGCCTGAACAGTTTAAGTTGAATGTGGATCATGTCCTCTGAACACAAAGGTAGGACGCGTGACTGGAGACAAAGTACTGTAAATCTTACAAAGCTGCCCTTGGAATATCTTTTCCAGAGGGAAATACCTGACACCTTCCCATGGGCCAATCTGTGTGCTCTCTTTCCTTCCCTGAATAAAAGGAGTTTTCCCCTACAGATGTAGGGTCTTAATTTGATCACTCTTTTCTTGCTGAAACTTTTTGTTTTGTTGCTGAAACTTGTAGTGTATTCAAGGTTTAAAAAGGCTCCTAAAGGTTGTAATTTCCACTTTAAAATGTCAGACTTGATTTGTCCTAACGAAAAATGTATCAACCCCTACAAAAAATGTTCAATAATTATAATCCACATAATAATTCACATTTCCTGTTGCTGCAGCATTATTTTCCTGCTGTAGGAAACTGGCTCAAAATAAGATCCTACATCAGTACTCACTGATCCAAGGTCAAGTTTAGCATTTCCCCATCTAATAGGTAAGGTTAGGATATGATGAGAGTAAGCTGATTTTAGATCAGAGCCTCAGTTCAGGTTCCCTTCCTACAGGCTGTGGCTGGTGCCCTAAAGAAGCCCATTGTCTTTGGTGTCATCCCTTTTGCCCATTGACCCCATGAGAAGGGGCTGTTTTCTCTGTCCTCAAGGGCTTCCCAATAAAACGAATGCTGATGGCTGTCACGCTCTTCACGTTACCTAACTCGCACACTTGGCCTGGCCGCCTTGTCAACTGATGTCCACAGGCAACCACTCCAACCTTACTCTACCACACACACACACACACACACACACGGTAATGACTGGAGCAGAATCAGTGGAATGGTATCAAATACATCAACACATGGTTTCCATGGTTTCCAGGTGTTTGATGCCATTTCATTTGCTCCGTTCCGGCCATTATTATGAGCTGTCCTCAGCAGCCTCCAGTGAGTAGTGTGTTAAACAGAAGAAGAACCGCTCCGTATTAGCAGCAGTATGTGTTAGTGATATCTGGGAACCTTGTGACTTCCCGACCTTAAACCCTAAATCCTAATCTTATAATTTACCCTAATCTTACACATAACCCTTACCTAGCACTAACTTAACTGTTTTATATTTCAAGTTCAATGGGGTGACGTCAGAGTTGGGACGTCCAAAGGTATCCCACTTAGACTTTTTCCCAGCAGCATTCTGGAGTTTCAAAGGGAAAGACACACCACTGGTTCCACAGGAATGTCCGATCAGCTGACAGAGCCGAGCGGGAGCCAAACACACATCTGGGGACTGTAAAACCCATCGGGACCTAAGCCTCTCTCTCTCCCTCTAGTTTTCATCTCATCTGTGGGTGCTCTCTCTGTGTATTCAGGAACACCACTCCACACTTCACTCAGCTGACCTGGTCTAGAGGTGAAGACCCTTGGGCAGCAGAGACAGAGAGACAGAGCGGGAGGGAGGGAGGGAGGAAAAGAGGAAGAGAGAGAGAGAAAGAATGAGAGAAAATGAGAGAGAGACAGAGAGGAGAGTGAGACACAGAGACAGCAAGAGAGAGACAGCCCAAGAAAGAGAAGTAGAGAAAGAAAGAGAGCTAGACCTGTTAGCCCCATCAGACAACTGTATGAGGATGAGATGGCTGTGAGGTCTCCTGTCCCACTCTGACAGCAGTAGTGTGGGGAGCAGCAGAGGAATCAATCCTCCCTCCAACTCACTGCTGATCCTTTGTCTTTCTCTCACTTTAACTTTGTTCCCCAGCTCTCCTCTCCATTCCTCCCTCCTTCACCTCTCCCCTCCCCTTTGCTCTCCTCTCCATTCCTCCCTCCTTCACCTCTCCCCTCCCCTCTGCTCTCCTCTCTTCTCCCTCCTCTCCCCTCTCCTCTCCCTGTATGTGCTGTTCAACTGGCCTTGTCCGATGTGATTTATCCCATCACAAACACTACTCCACTCCCAACTCCCAGCAGCCTAAATACCTGCCCTGCAAAGGTCAGCGCCTCTGCCAATACTCCCGTTGTCCTGCCCATTTTATGAGCTGATCGATGTGTGTGTGTGCCTGGCCTTTTCCAGCATTCCTTCACACATAGACGCTCTCTTTACAGAGCAAGGCTACAGGAGTCACCCTGAGTTATTTGGTTGTAGCTCTCAGCCTCCAGAGGTGGGAAACCAATGGTGATCACGATGACCTCAGCAGTACACAGTTCACAGAGCTGGGTGGAATAGGACGTCGTAATGGAGGTCAGGGTCAACGAGGGGTCAAGAGGGTCACAAATAAGCTGAGGAGAGGCTGACTTTATGTTGGGAAGGCTTTGGTACCTTCACAATACTTGGTGATCTTTTGTGGAGAGGCACGGTATTCTTGTTAAGCTTGAGCTGTATTGAATGTTTGAAACCCTCCAGGAACTGAACTCTAATCTAATTTACAATAAAGGTATTCTATTCTATACATGTTTAAATCCATGGACATAACTGATATAAATAAATAACTGATGATACATGATGTCACAGTATCAGTGGTGTAAAGTACTATGTTGAAGTACTAAAGTAGTTTTTTGGGGTATCTGTACTTGACTTTTCTATTTATATTTATGACTTTTACTCCACTACATAAGAAAATATGTACTTTTTACTCCCATACATTTTCCCTGAGACACAAAAGTACTCATTATATTTGGAATGCTCAGGCAGGACAGAAATATGGTCAAATTCACACACCTATCAATATAACGCAATGTAATCCCTACTGCCTCTGATCAGGAGACTCATTATGTCTGAGTGTTGGAGTGTGCCCGTCTGTCCGTAAATATAAAACACAACCTGTGTAGTCTGGTTTGCTTAATATAAGGAATTTGATGTATAGCGTTTACTTTTTTAGTATGACAATTCAGTACTTTTTCCACCACTGTACTTAAGTACATTTAAAATCAGATACTTTAAGACTTTTACTAAAGCAATATTTTACTGGGTGACATTCACTTTGACTTGAGTTATGTTTTATTAAGGTATCTTTACTTTTACTCAAGTGCGACTATTGAGTACTTTCCCAACTACTGCAGTGTGAGAAATATCCCATCCATGAGACCAGTCTAAGGGACTTTAGCTTCTGTCATCGATGCTCTCTTCACAATAACACTGGTGACACTTTACCCTGCAGGTACAAAGCAGTTACCATGTAACGCCATGTTAATAATAAAATGTTATTACCGTTGGTTACGTAAGGTGTTACCATAACACATATTTCTCCTTCCCCCCTGTACCATAATCCACCATAAAATATATATAACAGCATGTTGTGTTGTTTTTACCCACATGCTGATGACTTCACTCCAGACCGACCATTAAACCAAACCCAGGATCATTTAGGATCTCTCAGAAAGAGAGATGTACAGTACGGCCATGGGCCAGACAGGATAGTGATGAGGATAAGGAACACGATGGATGTCAGAGACAACTTAACGTATTATACAGTTCAGCAATCAAATATGTTCTATATCACAGGCCATACAAAACTGACGTAGGAATTCTGAATTCCATGCCATTCGCTTGGGACATCATCCGCGTAACTTTCAAGGATATTTTATCAAGAATATGACTCCACATATCTGCATAACTTTCAAGCTATTTTATTTTAGATATCCACATAACTTTCAAGTTATTTTGCCAATAATATTATTAAATTCACTATGAATACTTCAATTCAGAATCTACATAACTTTGAAGCTATTTTCTTTTAGATATCCACATAACTGTCAAGTTATTTGATCAGAAAGTATTGATACCCTTTGACAACATTTTGTTGTGTTACAAGCCTGAATTCAAAACAAATTAAATATATTTGGTCTCACCCATTTACACACAATACCCCATAATGAAATAAGTGAAATCATGTTTTTAGAAATTGTTGCAAATGTATTTCAAATTCAATACAGAAATCTCTAATTTACACAAGTATTCCCTCCCCTGAGTCAATACATGTTAGATTCACCTTTGGCAGTGATAACAGCTGTGAGTCATTCTGGGTAAGTCTCTAAGAGCAATTACAGCTGTGAGTCTTTCTGGGTAAGTCTCTAAGAGCTTTGCACACCTGGATTATACAATATTTGCACATTATTCTTCAAGCTCAAACAAGTTGTTTGTTGATCATTGCTAGACAGCCATTTTCAAGTCTTGCCATAGATTTTCAAGCATATTTAAGTAAAAACTGTCACTAGGCCACTCTGGAACATTCAATGACATCTTGGTAAGCAACTCCAGTGTATATTTGGCCTTGTGTTTTAGGTTATTGTCCTGCTGAAAGGTGAATTTGTCTCCCAGTGTCTGTTAAAAAGCACACTGAACCAGGTTTTGTGCTTAGCTCTATTCCATTTATTTTTATCCTAAAAAAACTCTTTAGTCCTTGCCGATGAAAAGCATACCCATAACATGATGCAGCCAACACCATGAGGTGTTGGATTTGCCCCAAACATAATGCTTTGTATTCAGGACATAAAGTTAATTTCTTTGCCACATTTTTTTTGCAGTTTTACTTTAGTGCCGTATTACAAACAGGAAGAATGTTTTTAAATATTTTTTATTTTGTACAGGAAGTTCCTTCTTTTCACTCTGTCATTTAGGTTGATATTGTAGAGTAACTATAATGTTGTTGATCCATCCTCAGTTTTCTCCCTTCACAGCCATTAAACTCTAACTATTTTAATTCACCATTGGCCTCATGGTGTATCTTTGTAGTGACTGGGTGTATTGATTCACCATGCAAAGTGTAATTAATAACTTCACCATGCTCAAAGGGATATTCAATGTTTGCCTTTTTCTTACCCATCTACCAATAGGTGCCTTAATTTGCATTGGAAAACCTCCCTGGTCTTTGTGGTTGAATCTGTGTATGAAATTCACTGCTCGACTGAGGGACCTTAGATATTATTGCACACAGAGTGAGTCCATGCAATTTATTTTGTGACTTGTTAAGCCCATTTTTCCTCCTGAACTTATTTAGGCTTGCCATAACAAAAGGGTTGAATCCCTATTGACTCAAGGCACTTCAACTTTTCATTTGTAAAAAAATAAATAAGAATAACATACTTCCAATTTGACATTAAGGGTTATTGTGTGTAGGTCATTGAAACAAAATCTCAATCTTCAGGCTGTAACAACAACATGTGGAAATACTTTGTGTGAATACTTTCTGAAGGCACTGTAATTAAATGCACTATCAATACATCTATTCAATGGGTGTTACATCCTGACGAGCTACTAAAGAACCAGATACAGCAGCTGCAGTGGAACGGAACAGGGCTTCTCTGCTCCCGGCAGTAGGGCTGATCTGCTAGGGATAGACTGCTACTGTCCCGCATTTGGTAGTGTGCTCAAATCACAGCCACTGCAGCTGTGTGATCCCAGGGCACATTCCCCTAAACCTTATAAACACTTCTTATACAACGGCATTAGCTGAGAGCAGGAGAGAAAAAGACAGACAGACAGACAGACAGACAGACAGACAGACAGACAGACAGACAGACAGACAGACAGACAGACAGACAGACAGACAGACAGACAGACAGACAGACAGACAGACAGACAGACAGACAGACAGACAGACAGACAGACAGACAGAAGGGAAAGAAAGAGAGAAAGAAAGAGAGAAAGAAAGAAAGAGAAAGAGAGAGAGAGAAAAACCTGGCTCCCTGTAGAGGAAAGTCTGTGCAACGACAGCAACACAGCAGAACCCGAGACAGAGCTGCATTTCCTGACAAAATGTCAGAAATATAAAACAATTAGAGAGTGTAATTTTCCCAAATTTGAAACCCTTATTCAAGGTTTCAATGACCTCTCTGATGAGAATAGGCTACCCATCCTGTTGGGGGATGTTGTTACTGATGTCCTGTTGACAACATTCATTACAATTATTTTAATATTGTAAATATTCAAAGTAAGCTTTACCAATAAAGCAAATTGAATTGAATTGAATTGAATTGAATTGAGAGAGAGAGAGAGAGAGAGAGAGAGAGACAGAGAGAGAGAGAGAGAGACAGAGACAGAGAGAGAGAGAGAGAGAGAGACAGAGAGAGAGAGAGAGAGAGAGAGAGAGACAGAGAGAGAGAGAGAGAGAGAGAGAGACAGAGACAGAGACAGAGAGAGAGAGAGAGAGACAGAGAGAGAGAGAGAGAGAGAGAGAGAGAGCGAGAGAGAGAGAGAGAGAGAGACCTACTAATTTATGAGCTAGAGCAGTCACACAATGTGTTTTTGTCCAACAGGTTGACACTAATTGCCTAAGCAATACAGGTTTAAATCTAATTTCAATATGTGATTTTTTTTTGTTGAAAATGTAAATGTTCCTCCCCCAATAATCAGAGCAACCCTTTATAATACACAGCCACTTGTCAGTCTGAGGCAAGGGTTGATGTGCAACATTCTGATTTTATATGTGTTTATGTGTTAAGTGTTTTACAACTCAAATGTATAAAGTCCAACAGCAATATGTGCAATTAATTGTATCTGTAATGTCCTAGCCTCTGTTCTGAAACTTGTCTATATCTCCTTCCTGTTGTTTTTAAATGTCTGATGTACATATGTTGTCCTTTCGTATATAATGTTGTCGTGGTTACAGTATATGTTCACCTGCCCAGGGACTAAGTATGTCAATGAGCTGTTTGCTAAATCTGGAGCAACGCATGTTTTTGTTGCACGCTGTCCCTGTCCAGATAAACTTCAGAAAATAAATAAATAAATGACATCACCAGGTGTGATTTGTTTTAAACTAGCAAAGAACACAGTTATAACCATGTCAGAGACTCAATCTCCACTTTTTGTTGTCGAGTCAAATCTCTGCCAACTGACTACACCCGAATCACCTCTTCACCCTGAACAAGGCAAGGGCACCAGCCTTAGCTCACACAACACATACAATAGGTTGCGGCTTAGAAGTTGAATTCCAAACAATTTCATCCACCCCTCCCTGGAATGGCTGAGCGGTCTAAGACAGATCACACCGGGTACTGTGGTTCCACACCTTTAGGGGGAGAGTGACCCTCTGGGCAGGGTAGAGTGACAACCCGCTGCCCAGGCCTTTTTCTGGCCCTCTCTCTCAGGCTGCACAGCAGACACCCAGGAATGCTCTCACAATGAACCTCAGAGACGACAGAAACAACCTGCTGCTGTATCTAATCCTTGTATAGGAAGAGAGGGAGGAAGAGAGGGGAAAGAGAGAGAGAGCAAAAGAGGGGGGAAAGAGAGAGAGGAAGAGAGGGGGGACAGAACAGAGTCGCCCTCAGGGTCCAGGCTCAGATCTATGGGCCAGGAAGTGAAGGTAAAGCTAGGATGCTGCATGGGGCTTTAGGGAACCCATTAAGAAGCCCAGAGCCACATAGTCATGTCTACTGGACACAGGGCCTACTGACTTTACAAGGACAAGCCATCAGGCTGCACATATCCTGACTCCTGGAGGTATGTTTTCAATGGGTTAATCTGTGTTCAGCAGCCTCTCACTCGCACTCTGTCTCAAATTATATGAATGTGAATAATATGAATAATATTTGAATGCTAAGCGAAGGATTTAGCATATGATCATATTCAGGAGATGACATCACCATCCTAATACATGATGTGGTATTAACTAACTAGACTGGAGATGACATCACCATCCTAATACATGATGTGGTATTAACTAACTAGACTGGAGATGACATCACCATCCCAATACATGATGTGGTATTAACTAACTAGACTGGAGATGACATCACCATCCTAATACATGATGTGGTATTAACTAACTAGACTGGAGATGACATCACCATCCTAATACATGATGTGGTATTAACTAACTAGACTGGAGATGACATCACCATCCTAATACATGATGTGGTATTAACTAACTAGACTGGAGATGACATCACCATCCTAATACATGATGTGGTATTAACTAACTAGACTGGAGATGACATCACCATCCTAATACATGATGTGGTATTAACTAACTAGACTGGAGATGACATCACCCTCCTAATACATTATGTGGTATTAACTAACTAGACTGGAGATGACATCACCATCCTAATACATGATGTGGTATTAACTAACTAGACTGGAGATGACATCACCATCCTAATACATGATGTGGTATTAACTAACTAGACTGGAGATGACATCACCATCCTAATACATGATGTGGTATTAACTAACTAGACTGGAGATGACATCACCATCCTAATACATGATGTGGTATTAACTAACTAGACTGGAGATGACATCACCATCCTAATACATGATGTGGTATTAACTAACTAGACTGGAGATGACATCACCCTCCTAATACATGATGTGGTATTAACTAACTAGACTGGAGATGACATCACCATCCTAATACATGATGTGGTATTAACTAACTAGACTGGAGATGACATCACCATCCTAATACATGATGTGGTATTAACTAGACTGGAGATGACATCACCATCCTAATACATGATGTGGTATTAACTAACTAGACTGGAGATGACATCACCCTCCTAATACATGATGTGGTATTAACTAACTAGACTGGAGATGACATCACCCTCCTAATACATGATGTGGTATTAACTAACTAGACTGGAGATGACATCACCATCCTAATATATGATGTGGTATTAACTAACTAGACTGGAGATGACATCACCATCCTAATACATGATGTGGTATTAACTAACTAGACTGGAAGTAAAGCTACTGGGTCAGTTCTCTCAGAGTTAACACCTCTGACAAGCCCTGGATTTCCACTGAACAGACTGTCTGTTTCACATGTCCTTTTCTCTTTGGAAAAAGAAGTGCCTCATCATCACGAGATTTAGGGTTATTCCAGCAGGATCTTTTTCAGGCAATGAACACTGAACAATTTGAGCTGAACGTTCTCCTCATGTTAACCACATAGCCTTCAGAACAACCCAGACACGTGCAAAGAATCTCGCCCCGTTCCCTCGTCACCCTTGCCAGAACACACAAACTCACCGGAGGAGAAAAATGCAGACATTGAAAGCACCAAATAGTCAGGTGGTACCAGGTCTAGAGAATGAGAATACACTCCTGATAAACACCCAGTTCACAAAACCCCTCCAAATCATCATCATAATATCAGCCAAATTAATCCTGACAGACCACACCTTCCTCCAGGAAACCTATAGGATGTCCTTACCTTGCTCAGTGTGTGTCTGTTGAGGGGAACTATCACTGGAGTTACAGAAGTGTGATACAGACCCCTGAACAGAAGTAAACAGCATGGACTAGGCTTTTATGTGCAGGTGGGTGGCGCTACTGGGGAGGAGACTAGGCTTTTATGTTCAGGTGGGTGGAGCTACTTGGGAGGAGACTATGCTTTTATGTTCAGGTGGGTGGAGTTACTGGTGAGGAGACTAGGCTATTATGTGCAGTTGGGTGGAGCTACTGGGGAGGAGTACCCCTAAGAGAAGGTGGGCAGAGGGAGAGGTGAGGTAGCCCCCAAGAGAGTGTGAAAGAGGGAGAGAAAGATAATAGAAGAGAGGGGAGAGAGAGAGAAGAGAGGGAGAGAGTGGAGAGGTATTCTCCTGAGTAGTAGGGATACAGTCAGAGAGAGGGAGAGAGAAGAGAGATGGAGAGAGACTGCAAGAGAGGTGAATAGAGAAAAGAGAGGTGGATAGAGAGAAGAGAGATGGATTGGGAGAGGAGAGGTGGATATAGATAAGAGTGGTGGATAGAAAGAAGAGATGGGGATAGAGAAGAGAGTTGGACAAAGAAGAGAGATGGGATAGAGAGAAGAGAGTTGGATAGAGAGAAGAGAGATGGATTAGGAGAGGAGAGGTGGATATAGATAAAAGTGGTGGATAGAAAGAAGAGAAGGGGATAGAGAGAAGAGAGTTGGACAGAGAAGATAGATGGATAGAGAGAAGAGAGGTGGATAGAGAGAAGAGAGATGGATAGAGAGAAGAGAGGTTGATAGAGAGAAGAGAGATGGATAGAGAGAAGAGAGGTGGATAGAGAGAAGAGAGATGGATAGAGAGAAGAGAGTTGGACATAGAGACATGGCAGGTCACTCAAAGGAAATAAATCCAACATCTAACACTACTCCTGTAAGGAGCTTCTCCTTGATTCTCATTTGATTTTATCTGTTAAAACCATTCGTTGGCGTGATGATTTCCTACGGATAGAAGTTTGGTTCAGTGGACCGGAGGTGTTTAGGTGAAGTAGAAGAGCTATATCTCCCAGTATCTGTCCACTGGGCCGGCTGCTGATCTCTAGCACAGTACAACTCAGTAGTGCTTCTGCTGCAGAGCTTCACATCAACAGAACACAGCGAGTGAACAGCTGGTTCAGATTTGATGCTGTATTGAAACCGTGTTGTAATGTTGCAGTTTTCCATGTCCTTCCCGCGCCATTCCTGTTGATCTAGAAAACATTATCATAACCACTGCCCATTCCTGTTGATCTAGAAAACATCATCATAACCACAGCCCATTCCTGTTGATCTAGAAAACATTCCTGTTTATCTAGAAAACATTATCATAACCACCACCCATTCCTGTTGATCTAGATAACATTATCATAATCACCGCCCATTCCTGTTGATGTAGATAACATTATCATAACCACCACCCATTCCTGTTTATATAGAAAACATTATCATAACCTGTTGATCTAGATAACATTATCATAACCACCACCCATTCCTGTTTATCTAGAAAACATTATCATAACCTGTTGATCTAGATAACATTATCATAACCGCCGCCCATTCCTGTTGATCTAGATAACATTATCATAACCACCCCCCATTCCTGTTGATCTAGATAACATTATCATAACCACCCCCCATTCCTGTTGATCTAGATAACATTATTCATAACCACCACCCATTCCTGTTGATCTAGATAACATTATCATAACCACCCCCCATTCCTGTTGATCTAGATAACATTATCATAACCACCACCCATTCCTGTTGATCTAGATAACATTATCATAACCACCACCCATTCCTGTTGATCTAGATAACATTATCATAACCACCCCCCATTCCTGTTGATCTAGATAACATTATCATAACCACCACCCATTCCTGTTGATCTAGATAACATTATCATAACCACCCCCCATTCCTGTTGATCTAGATAACATTATCATAACCACCCCCCATTCCTGTTGATCTAGATAACATTATCATAACCCCCACCCATTCCTGTTGATCTAGATAACATTATCATAACCACCCCCCATTCCTGTTGATCTAAGATAACATTATCATAACCACCCCCCATTCCTGTTGATCTTGAAAACATTATCATAACCCCCACCCATTCCTGTTGATCTAGATAACATTATCATAACCACCCCCCATTCCTGTTGATCTTGAAAACATTATCATAACCACCACCCATTCCTGTTGATCTAGATAACATTATCATAACCACTGCCCATTTTATTGTCAGCTGCATCTGTCTTGCATCCACTTTAGGCACACTCCTCATTAAAGTCCTTTCTAATAAGACAAATAGGCTGTCCTCAAGTGCTGCTTCTCTCTCTCTCTCTCTCTCTCTCTCTCACACACACACACACACACACACACAAATATCAACCTTTTTCTGGACACTTTTTGTCCATTTGTTCTATTGCCCCACCTGTCTCACATTATGGTGTCTGGCAGGAACCACTCATCCTGTTTCTATTGATCTATTAGACACCGTATTATCTTCCATTACATATCAAGGAAAAACATTGAACAGCCACCAGTTGAATGGAATCTTTGACATCATACCTGCCCAGACTTCCTATCCATGTAGTTAACCTGCATGTGCTTACATCTCAAGGCCAAAATGTTATTATGTCAAACAGCGGCCCCAGAAATGTGGTATGCATACGCCATTATATCTCTGCTTCCTGTTGTTTGATCAACTTCCTTTAATCTGTCCCATTGGCAGTTAGTGGGGATGACTAATATGTCAACTGAGTTCACTCCCACACTACAGGAGTAGTCCAACTATCAAAACATGATGTGAACATTTGTACATGATAACAACAATATCTGATACACCACGGTATGATCTGTGGTCTATCATTTAGTTTGACTGTCTTTAAATCCTCAGTGACTAGTTCTTACAGACAGAGAGACAGACAGACAAAGACAGACAGACAGACAGACAGACAGACAGACAGACAGACAGAGAGAGAGAGACTGCTGCTGCGTTGGACTTGTGTTACCCACATAGCTCATGTTCTCTGGTGCTGACAGGCTGTCTGTTAGAGACACGGGCAATGTTTCAATATGAATGTGTTGGATCGACAGCTCAAACGTGACCGGCAGCTGGGCCCTGGTCCGGGGCAGATCATTCTAATGCAAGGAGCCTGGTTGAACCCTGCAGCTGCCGAGCACAGCAGTCACTCTGGTCAACCCAGGTTACACACAGACATTCACAGCCACAGCACTAAACACTCAACCACAGACAGAGAGATGAGAGATGACATGGCCATTTGTCCCAACATGGGACCATTCATTAATCATGTTCATTAAACATGTTAGTCATGTTCTGTAGCTAGTCTAATACAATGCATGATCTTTCTCGAAACCAAACTTGAACAATTACATTTACATTCCATGTCATCATTCTTGAATATTGTACATATTATAAATAGCTACATGTATTCATCAGTGTGGCTGTCAGTGCTGAGATATCAAAGAAGTATATTGTAGGGCTGTACGTTGTAGGGTTCATCGAGGTTTCTGCTGCTATTCTAAGGAGTCACAGAGCAGCTATGACGTAACAGAGGTTCAACAGAGAGGACGTTCAAGAACACTCGATTTTCACAGAACACTAATGCAGAGCAGAGATGTGTTCATTGCGTCACTCACAAACACTGCATACACCATGTGTCTCATTGGGAGAGTTCTAGATAAAAATGTTATGTTAAATTTACATCATTACATTTTCACAGACAGTCCCAGCCCTGACTGAGATATACAGTCACAGAGGGGTTGCCAAGGGAGGGTACTGTATATTACTTTAGAAGTTTATCAGAATACGAATAGAATTTTGGTAACTTTCAAGGATTTGAATGTAATTTAGCACAAGACGTCTGATGGGTCTTTTGACTAATTCCAATTATCACAGGTGTTTTCTGGCCCTCCGTGTGGCCTTATCACATGTCAAATATATAACATAATCAAATAAGATGATTTTTAAATAAAAAATACAATGACTAAGCTGTAAAACATTATCTGAAATATTAACCATAAATTTAGCGAATTAATACCATTGTTGTTTAATTTGAGGGTTTCAGCATGAAATATATTTTCTAAAAAAATGTACATACATTTTCTTTACTATGTCAATGTCTTTGTTGTACATTTTTTGATGCCAAACTGGTGGCAGCTGTGAAAAAAGTCAATAGGTGGAAGAGCTGTAGAGCTAACTGAAAATAATGCCAATGTTAATTAGGCTATTTTCTCTTGAACCATGTGGTCTATCCACTAGAAACTCAAGGACAATATGGACAGAGATTTAAAAAATGAATAAAATATGTGAATACATTTTTTAAAAGCTATGAAACGTAAGTGACCAAAGTTACCATAAATTGCCATCGACTACCAAAATTACAGAAGATTCTGGTAACTTTGGTAAATTACCACTAGCTTTGCAACCTTAGTTACAGAACATTCACTTCATTAACTGAAAAGTCCCCATTGGCTGTAAACCATGACACTGATCTGCAGCAGCGTTAGCGAAGTCAAACAGAAAAAGAGGAGAAGACAAGAATGAGATTCAATTGGTCAATTATTCAAATTCTGCTTGGTCAGGTGACCTCAGATTCTGGCCGATGGCCGCAGACTACAGAGATGATCGATGGTTGTCTTCTGTGGTTCCCATGGTCAGAGGAAGTCAGCTGAAGTTTAAGAAGCGAGAACGAGAGAGGCGCAAGAGTGCAGCTGGGTGCGACTCTGAATATCGTTTCTGTTACTGCGGTGTTATATCGCCGCCGAGTTGTGTTCGGGTTGACTGCTGAACTCACTCCCATTTAGTAGAATTACAGCTGTCGAGTTTGGCCGAGGATTGGACACGTTTGCCTGTGAGAACATTTCATAAAGCTGGAGTCACATGCTCCTCTGAAAAATGCAGACGGTCCCCTTTTCCAGAGATCTCAATACAGCATCCACTCCATCGCCCTGCCAAATGAAGGCTAGGTTGGAAAATATTCCTCTCTGTTTTTTATGGGCCTTCAGAACAGCTTTTGATAAGGTCGTCAAAACGTGTCGGAATTCATTGCCATTTGATACCTAATTAAGGATTCAAGAACCACTTCTGAGAAGGACGAAATGTAATGGATAAAAAGGTGCAAGATTGAGACAGATTCATCATGTGAACATCAGCCTTCAGATGGTGTTGGAACGGCCCTATTTATCACTATAACCAGAAAGGACGGTCCCCAGATATGCAACTGGTCTTCCAGCACAGATACGTCATGACCTCTGGAAAGTTGAAACTGTTCCGACACAGACCAATGACCTGTCTTTCTGCCTCGTTATTACGTCTCTATTTTGGCTCGGGTGCAAGGACAGGTGAAGTCACCAATACAGAGCAAAACATGAGGGAGCGCCAACCCTGCTGAGGTGGTTTCAGGAAAAGGGAGTGCAGGCTTTTGTTCCATCCCTGCCCTAACACACCATCTGAACCTGAATGACGTATGTTAGAGCCGTAACACAACCCTGCATGCCCAGTAGCTCTCCAGCAGGGTTAGTATGCCCTGTTTGTCCCATGATGAATACATTAAAACTGTATCCCAGACATACATATGTTGGAGAATATTAACCTTACTGACCTGAGCTGGACAACAGTGTGTGACAATGACACACACAAGTTAGATGTGGGTAACCCAGCCACCGGGACTGAGCCTGTACCATACCACTGAGACGACTATCCTTCTAAAGCCCACGACTATAATTAGTAAAATAAGTCAATTACTCAACGAGCGGTGGAGTTGAGAAATGTATAAACTCTCTGTGGGTTTCCTGCTACCACAGGTTCATTATTCACGCATTCATATATCAAGCACTCGCTACAGAGGCATTTCCTCGTTCCCTGTTTTGTTTTGGCACACAAACATGGAAAATATCATTCCCTCTTTATAAATGTCCCCCCACCGAACCACCTGCAGCCTGCATAACGTGTCGTCTGTTTAGTCAAAATGTTCTCAATCCTAATTGTTAATGGGGCGGTTTGAACAACACTGTATTGAGTTCTGGAGAAGAAAGAAAATCCACCCAGACAGTGATATTCCCAAGTGTGTGTGTGGCAGCAGACTGAAATCTCTCAATGGATCATGTGTGTTGTGTTGTGTTGTGTTGTGTTGTGTTGTGTTGTGTTGTGTTGTGTGTGTGTGTGTGTGGCAGCAGACTGAAATCTCTCAATGGATAATGTGTGTTGTGTTGTGTTGTGTTGTGTTGTGTGTGTGTGTGTGTGTGTGTGTGTGTGTGTGGCAGCAGACTGAAATCTCTCAATGGATCATGTGTGTTGTGTTGTGTTGTGTTGTGTTGTGTTGTGTTGTGTTGTGTTGTGTGTGTGTGTGTGTGGCAGCAGACTGAAATCTCTCAATGGATAATGTGTGTTGTGTTGTGTTGTGTTGTGTTGTGTGTGTGTGTGTGTGTGTGTGTGTGTGTGTGGCAGCAGACTGAAATCTCTCAATGGATCATGTGTGTTGTGTTGTGTTGTGTTGTGTTGTGTTGTGTTGTGTTGTGTTGTGTGTGTGTGTGTGTGGCAGCAGACTGAAATCTCTCAATGGATAATGTGTGTTGTGTTGTGTTGTGTTGTGTTGTGTGTGTGTGTGTGTGTGTGTGTGTGTGTGTGGCAGCAGACTGAAATATCTCAATGGATAATGTGTGTTGTGTTGTGTTGTGTTGTGTTGTGTGTGTGTGTGTGTGTGTGTGTGTGTGTGTGGCAGCAGACTGAAATATCTCAATGGATAATGTGTGTTGTGTTGTGTTGTGTTGTGTGTGTGTGTGTGTGTGTGTGTGGCAGCAGACTGAAATCTCTCAATGGATAATGTGTGTTGTGTTGTGTTGTGTGTGTGGCAGCTGACTGAAATCTCCCAATGGATAATGTGTGTTGTGTTGTGTTGTGTTGTGTGTGTGTGTGTGTGTGGCAGCTGACTGAAATCTCTCAATGGATGTGTGTTGTGTTGTGTTGTGTGTGTGTGTGTGTGGCAGCTGACTGAAATCTCCCAATGGATAATGTGTGTTGTGTTGTGTTGTGTGTGTGTGTGTGTGTGGCAGCTGACTGAAATCTCCCAATGGATTATGTGTGGTTAACGTCCCTCCCCATGACAGTGAGTGTCTGTTTAATATTATGTCTGTAATAGCATTACGAAAAATGGAACATATTTAAGGGTAATTTAGTTCAAACAGATCTCTCAATCATCACAGGATGGGTCTTTACACTTTAATTGGTATGATGTCATTAAAGCAAATGATGCAGAACAAAACATCACTTTCTGCCATAAAGCTAGTCGGCTATTACAGGACCTGTTCCTTCACTGTAATAGGTAAATAATGTATTCAAGCCCTCAATCTCCACTCTCCTTAAGGAGAGGGGTTGTAATGTTGACATCGTGAAGAAAGGGTTCATCCTTTCTCTGGTAACTATGGTAACACTACCATCGAGGGTTGGACTACTGTGTGAAATACCAGTCGGAACACTTGTTTGCTAACACTAGCTTTGGCAGTTGGGCACGGGTTGAATTTGCTGTCCTGCCATCAATCTCTCTGGCATTTGTGGGTTTGTGTTGAGTTGGTCTACTGCTCTGTGTTTTTCTCTGGGACGGCAGGCTGGCGGCGGGGTTGAACCTCCGGTGTGGGACGTTGTACGAAACAGAACCAAACACTAGTCCCTGCGCTGGGCTCCTCACACCGGGCTTTGGGGCAGAAAGACTCTGTGTGTTCCCGTCTGTCCTCTACGACCCAGACAACCCAGACGACCCAGCCGTTGGGAGATACATCACGTGTGAGAAGAGTTCAGCTGCTGGTCGCTCCTCTCCTCAGACGACAAGCAGAGATAGAGGCAGGCTATGAGGGACATTATTAGTTACACATGTCCTCATTTTTAAAGAGTACCTCATCTAATGTAAGATACTCCACAGTGGTGACCAGAACTAGACAGTCAGTTGAGCCCAGAATAAAAGAAAGGAAGGTTGTCTGCAGGACACAAAAAGTATTTCCAACCATGTACAAAGAACAGGTATTCCCAAATAGATTGTAGAAACAACACTTCATAACTGAGTCAGCAGCTGTTCTTCCTCCCAACCATGTCTTCACTTACGTACAAGTTACTATTTCCCCAACAACAACAGCCATTTACCATGAGGGTGGCATTACCCCAACAACAACAGCCATTTACCATGATGGTGGCATTACCCCAACAACAACAGCCATTTACCATGATGGTGGCATTACCCCAACAACAACAGCCATTTACCATGAGGGTGGCATTTCCCCAACAACAACAGCCATTTGCCATGAGGGTGGCATTTCCCCAACAACAACAGCCATTTACCATGAGGGTGGCATTTCCCCAACAACAACAGCCATTTACCATGAGGGTGGTATTTCCCCAACAACAACAGCCATTTACCATGAGGGTGGCATTTCCCCAAAAACAACAGCCATTTACCATGAGGGTGGCATTTCCCCAACAACAACAGCCATTTACCATGAGGGTGGCATTTCCCCAACAACAACAGCCATTTACCATGAGGGTGGCATTTCCCCAACAACAACAGCCATTTACCATGAGGGTGGCATTTCCCCAACAACAACAGCCATTTACCATGAGGGTGGCATTTCCCCAACAACAACAGCCATTTACCATGAGGGTGGTATTTCCCCACCAACAAAAGCCATTTACAGTGCCTTGCAAAAGTATTCGGCCCCCTTGAACTTTGCGACCTTTTGCCACATTTCAGGCTTCAAACATAAAGATATAAAACTGTATTTTTTTGTGAAGAATCAACAACAAGTGGGACACAATCATGAAGTGGAACAACATTTATTGGATATTTCAAACTTTTATAACAAATCAAAAACTGAAAAATTGGGCGTGCAAAATTATTCAGCCCCCTTAAGTTAATACTTTGTAGCGCCACCTTTTGCTGCGATTACAGCTGTAAGTTGCTTGGGGTATGTCTCTATCAGTTTTGCACATCGAGAGACTGACATTTTTTTCCCATTCCTCCTTGCAAAACAGCTCGAGCTCAGTGAGGTTGGATGGAGAGCATTTGTGAACAGCAGTTTTCAGTTCTTTCCACAGATTCTCGATTGGATTCAGGTCTGGACTTTGACTTGGCCATTCTAACACCTGGATATGTTTATTTTTGAACCATTCCATTGTAGATTTTGCTTTATGTTTTGGATCATTGTCTTGTTGGAAGACAAATCTCCGTCCCAGTCTCAGGTCTTTTGCAGACTCCATCAGGTTTTCTTCCAGAATGGTCCTGTATTTGGCTCCATCCATCTTCCCATCAATTTTAACCATCTTCCCTGTCCCTGCTGAAGAAAAGCAGGCCCAAACCATGATGCTGCCACCACCATGTTTGACAGTGGGGATGGTGTGTTCAGCTGTGTTGCTTTTACGCCAAACATAACGTTTTGCATTGTTGCCAGAAAGTTCAATTTTGGTTTCATCTGACCAGAGCACCTTCTTCCACATGTTTGGTGTGTCTCCCAGGTGGCTTGTGGCAAACTTTAACCAACACTTTTTATGGATATCTTTAAGAAATGGCTTTCTTCTTGCCACTCTTCCATAAAGGCCAGATTTGTGCAATATACGACTGATTGTTGTCCTATGGACAGAGTCTCCCACCTCAACTGTAGATCTCTGCAGTTCATCCAGAGTGATCATGGGCCTCTTGACTGCATCTCTGATCAGTCTTCTCCTTGTATGAGCTGAAAGTTTAGAGGGACGGCCAGGTCTTGGTAGATTTGCAGTGGTCTGATACTCCTTCCATTTCAATATTATCGCTTGCACAGTGCTCCTTGGGATGTTTAAAGCTTGGGAAATCTTTTTGTATCCAAATCCGGCTTTAAACTTCTTCATAACAGTATCTCCGACCTGCCTGGTGTGTTCCTTGTTCTTCATGATGCTCTCTGCGCTTTTAACGGACCTCTGAGACTATCACAGTGCAGGTGCATTTATACGGAGACTTGATTACACACAGGTGGATTGTATTTATCATCATTAGTCATTTAGGTCAACATTGGATCATTCAGAGATCCTCACTGAACTTCTGGAGAGAGTTTGCTGCACTGAAAGTAAAGGGGCTGAATAATTTTGCACGCCTAATTTTTCAGTTTTTGATTTGTTAAAAAAGTTTGAAATATCCAATAAATGTCGTTCCACTTCATGATTGTGTCCCACTTGTTGTTGATTCTTCACAAAAAAATACAGTTTTATATCTTTATGTTTGAAGCCTGAAATGTGGCAAAAGGTCGCAAAGTTCAAGGGGGCCGAATACTTTCGCAAGGCACTGTACCATGAGGGTGGCATTTCCCCAACAACAACAGCCATTTACCATGAGGGTGGCATTTCCCCAACAACAACAGCCTTTTAACATGAGGGTGGCATTTCCCCAACAACAACAGCCTTTTACCATGAGGGTGGCATTTCCCCAACAACAACAGCCTTTTAACATGAGGGTGGCATTTCCCCAACAACAACAGCCTTTTACCATGAGGGTGGCGTTGGTCATCAAAGTAGCTGTAAGGCATGAGCTTGTTATTGTTATTGCATGGTAACCCCGTTCAACCCCGTCACGCGCTACACGCAAACGCTTTTGACCTGGGTCATGTAGTGCACGCTCACAGCAGGTAAGGATCAGTTCCTCGCCACATGCTGCACTGCGCTCTGCTGCCCAGGGACTACGCATAGCTCCCAAAAAACAAGACAGAACATTCTCACTCAGCTGGAGCATCAGTCCGAGCATGTGC
Source organism: Oncorhynchus mykiss (assembly GCF_057628025.1). Lineage (NCBI taxonomy): Eukaryota > Metazoa > Chordata > Actinopteri > Salmoniformes > Salmonidae > Oncorhynchus > Oncorhynchus mykiss. Next base: position 21,413,586 of record NC_143039.1, read on the forward strand.
CAAGTAGCTGAAGTAGAAAGAGAGATTGGCGAGCGGTTTCCACAGAGGTGCTATCCCTCATCCTCCATTTCAACAGGCCCCTGTCTCTTCCACCTTTTCACCAGCCCCATCTCTTCCCTTCATCCCTCTAGCTCTGTACAGCTCCAGCCTCTGTCCCAGCCAAGCCAGCCGTCACACCAGCACCCCGTCTCTTCCCTCCATCCCTCTAGCTCTGTACAGCTCCAGCCTCTGTCCCAGCCAAGCCAGCCGTCAAACCAGCCCCGTCTCTTCCCGTCATCCCTCTAGCTCTGTACAGCTCCAGCCTCTGTCCCAGCCAAGCCAGCCGTCAAACCAGCACCCCGTCATGCCAAAGACATGACCCGCTCACACTCAAACAACTAACCTCTCACTATGGAGGGAAGGAGGCAGGACTGATCAGAGGAACATGGGAACGTATGAGCATGGACCCCAGCAGAGTATGTCTGAACTCGGACTAATACTAAAACACATAACCAGGGTCATCTGAAATGTGATGTAGCTACAGAAACATGTAGTTTGACTAGCCAAGACTAAGCTAGTATTTAGCAATTTCAACAGTGTCCATACCATTGAACACTATACAGTAACCCTAGTAACCCAGGACCCTAAACGTCAGTAAGCTAACGTACACATCCAGTGTATACCATTCATCCACTTGATGACACACACACAGAATTTATGAACATCACAAACGTCTGCAGTCCCATTCTTCACCATTGACTTCCCTCTGGTGGGTGAGGTCAGGGGTAAATAGCAGAGGAACGTAAATACACCGGCGTGCCTCCATGTGAGGAAACAGGTCATTATCCCAAACTGACGTTTCCTGTGGAGGGTAAGTCACTGGTCACGACATCTACAGCAGGGGCAATGTGAGCAAACCACCTCTGTGAGCAAAACCTCTCCTGTGAATTGTATTTATTTATTTTTATTTAACGTTTATTTAACTAGGCAAGTCAGTTAAGAACAAATTCTTATTTACAATGACGGCCTACCAAAAGGCAAAAGGCCTCCTGCGGGGACGGGTGTCTGGGATTTTTTTTTTTATGAATGAGCACAATATAAATATAGGACAAAACACACAACACTACATAAAGAGAGACCTAAGACAACAACATAGAAAGGCAGCAACACATGACATCACAGCATGGTAGTAACACAACATAACAACAAAATGGTAGCAACACAACATGGTAGCAGCACAAAACATGGTACAAGCATTATTGGGCACAGACAACAGCACAAAGGTCAAGAAGGTAGAGACAACAATACATCACACAAAGCAGCCACAACAGTCAGTAAGTGTCCACGATTGAGACTTTGAATGAAGAGATTGAGATAAAGAGATTGTGATGCTAAATCCTGCTGAGCTGAGCCAGGGTTGTGGGTTCAATTCCCACTGGGGCCACAAACACTAAGATATAAGATGTTGACACATTCTGTCCTGTTAGTCACATTGTATTATATACCATTATTATTGAGTCTGGGGACACAAAGAACTTGGCTCTGCTGACTCCTCGTCTGCATGGAGCAGACACCAGACACTGTTGTTGTTCCTGAATTAACTTCTTGGACACCAGAACCCCCAAACAGTACTCCTACATTTCTCCTAAATGATGATAGATTAATATCCATGTGCAACAGAGCATAACATGGAATTCAGGCTTAAATAAGAAAGATATAGGGGAATTACAGTGCATTCGGAAAGTATTCAGATGCCTTAACTTTTTCCAAATGTTGTTATGTTACAGCCTTATTCTAAAATGGATCAAATAAAAACCATCCTCATTTATCTACACGCAATACCCCATAATGACAAAGCAAAACAGTTTTTTAGAATTTTTTTCTATTTTCTATTTAAATAAAAAAAAAATACTTATTTACATAATTTATAAGTATTCAAACCCTTTGCTATGAAACTCGAAATTGAGCTCAGGTGCATCCTGTCTCCATTGATCATCCTTGATGTTTCTACAACTTGATTGGAGTCCACCTGGGGTAAATTCAATTGATTGGTCATGACTTGGAAAGGCAAACACTTGTATATGTAAGGTCCCACAGTTGACAGTGCATGTCAGAGAAAAAACCAAGCCATGATGTCTAAGGAATTGTCCGTAGAGCTGAGACAGGATTGTGTTGAGGCACAGATCTGGGGAAGTGTACCAAAACATTTCTGCAGCATTGAAGGTCCCCATGAACACAGTGGCCTCCACCATTCTTAAATGGAAGAAGTTTGGAACCACCAAGACTCTTCCTAGATCTGGCTGCTCAGACAAACTGACCAATCAAAGGAGAAGGGCCTTGGTCAGGGAGGAGACCAAAGTGCCTCTGTGGAGATGGGAGAACTTTCCAGAAGGACATCCATCTCTGCAGCACTCCACCAATCAGGCCTTTATGGTAGAGTGGACAAGTAGAAGTCTTTCCACAGTAAAAGGCACATGACAGCCCGCTTGGAGTTTGCCAAAAGGCACCTAATGGACTCTTAGACCATGAGAAACAAGATTCTCTGGTCTGATGAAACCAAGATTGAACTAAGATGTGACACCTGTATGCCAAGTGTCACATCTGGAGGAAACCTGGCGCCATCCCTACAGTGACACATGGTGGTGGCAGCATCATGCTGTGGGGATGTTTTTCAGCGGCAGGCACTGGGAGACTCGTCAGGATCGTGGGAAAGAGTAAGGGCGCAAAGTACAGAGAGTTTCTTGATGAAAACCTGCTCCAGACAGGACAACAACCCTTAAGCACACAGCCAAGACAACGCAGGAGTGGCTTCGGAACAAGTCTCTGAATGTACTTGAGTGGCCCAGCCAGAGCCGGGACTTAAACCTGATCGAACATCTCTGGAGAGACCTGGAAATAGCTCTGCAGCACACTCCCCATCCAACCTGACAGAGCTTGAGAGAATCTGCAGAGAAGAATAGGAGAAACACCTCAAAAAAAAATTATATATTTTTATTTCACCTTTATTTAACCAGGTAGGCTAGTTGAGAACAAGTTCTCATTTGCAACTGCGACCTGGCCAAGATAAAGCATAGCAGTGTGAACAGACAACGCAGAGTTACACATGGAGTAAACAATTAACAAGTCAATAACACAGTAGAAAGAAAAAAAAAAGAGTCTATATACATTGTGTGCAAAAGGCATGAGGAGGTAGGCGAATAATTACAATTTAGCAGATTAACGCTGGAGTGATAAATGATCAGATGGTCATGTACAGGTAGAGATATAGGTGTGCAAAAGAGCAGAAAAGTAAATGAATAAAAACAGTATGGGGATGAGGTAGGTAAAAATGGGTGGGCTATTTACCGATAGACTATGTACAGCTGCAGCGATCGGTTAGCTGCTCAGATAGCAGATGTTTGAAGTTCGTGAGGGAGATAAAAGTCTCCAACTTCAGCGATTTTTGCAATTCGTTCCAGTCACAGGCAGCAGAGAACTGGAACGAAAGGCGGCCAAATGAGGTGTTGGCTTTAGGGATGATCAGTGAGATACACCTGCTGGAGCGCGTGCTACGGGTGGGTGTTGCCATCGTGACCAGTGAACTGAGTCAAGGCAGTAATCTCTGCCAAAGTGCTAAGTAAAGGGTCTGAATACTTATGTAAATGTGATATTGCTGTTTTTTATTTTAAATCTGCAAACATTTCTGTTTTTGCTTTGTCATTATGGGGTATTGTGTGTAGATTGATGAGGGAATAAAACAATTTAATCCATTTTAAAATAAGGCTGTAACGTAACAAAATGTGTAAAAAGTCAAGGGGTCTGAATACTTCCTGAATGCACTGTAGATCACTATATAGGCTGACTTGGTGACTCAGGAATAAAGTGGGACGGCAGAACCGGAACCACCTCTTCTTTCCTTTTCCACTGAAAACCGGATGCTTCCGGTTTCTTCCGACTCAGCTGGGGTTGAGTAATTTCTTAAAACAGCTGCAGTGCTGCAGTGCATATTTTCAGTACTCCTGAAAAGGTGAGAAAAAAATTAACCAAGGAACATTGGCAGGACATATTCTCTGGCAGCTCACACAAAACATATTTTTCAGGAAAACTTACAGTAGAATAAAATGATACATCATGTTTCGATGTTGTATCAGGGAATAACAACTTAGAAAGCAACAAAGTCCCAAAATGTTTTGTTTTTAATGTTTACATTAATAGATTGTCCACAATATTGTTTACATTCCTTTGCACAGTAACTTGTCAAGAAGTATGCCATTTTGTGGTCAGAACCTGCCATTGCAAGTACATGTTCTGCAATCATCTTTGTCCACACATGGTGCACATTTCCAAAGGAAATGTATAGTGTATAAGGTTACAACTCTACAAAGACATATTGATCCCTGACCTTCTCCTTTTCATTATCACGTGTGTTGACATTTCTGAAGCACTGTGTATATCATGTAGTTTATTTTAGCATGGCTTGATCATGTATAGAAGTTGTAGTCACATTACATCAATAAGACATTGAACATGGGCATAGTAACTTTAAAAAAAAAATCTTAATAATCTTGAATTATTGAGTCAATGCATGTTCACTATCTTAAAAATGCTGGCAAGTCCACAAGAGAATTTCAGAGTCAGTGGACACTGATTCTCCACTTCTTCCTGTGTCTTCAAAGGATTCTGATATTTATCTCAGAGCACAATTCATGGCTGAACGTCAAGGGAATCCTTCACCGTCTGATTACTGGATAATCTATGAGTGAGCTGTGGCGTTCACAGAGACGCTGAGACTTCTCCTCTTCAAATGGTTGATTTATTTGCCCGTGACCGCGATCCAAACGGTTTCTGTTCTGCTGAAAGTTTTGGTCCAACGCTTCCCTTGGAACAGCAGCCATATATTTTGACTGGAAACCATGTTGATCAGAGGGAGCAAATTAATCCATTTAGATCCAAAAACCTGAGTAACGTTCGTACATGAAAGGCACTGAGTCATCGTCTAATGATTCGACAGTCTGTCTGGCCAATGTCTGGACACACTTAGTTAAAGTTTGAGGCAAATGTTTGAGATTTGCTTTAAACCAGGGAGCTCAAAGCATAGCGAGGTGAAAAGACATGATCCCCTTCTGCTCCTCTTTTTCTTTCCTTCCTTCTTCACATTTGTCCGGTTTCCATGGCAACCGGTTGGAAGACGTGTCGGGGTGGGTTTGGATTGAGAGTTTTGTTTTGGGATGCCCACAATATCATCTGGTGTGCTTTGAGAAACTCCTTGAAATGTCTAATGGTGACCAACAGGTTAGGATATGCTGCTCGAGGTGATAGGTGAATACATGGAGAGGCCTAATTCTATCAATAATGTATTTACAATTCTACCACCAGTCCCTACTTTACAGGTCCTGTAAACAGTCCTACTTTACAAGAATAAACAACACAATGTGAAAACTGTACTGTATATCCAAAGTACTACAACAAAAACAAAACATTGGAATATAAATATCCTACAGTTGACTACAGGAAAATGCTGACTGGGAGTTGTCTCATCTCATCCATCATGTCTAGTCTGACCTTCAACCTCCTGGGCCATGCAGTACAGTGTAGTTACAACCCAGTGTCTCTCTCTCCCCACTGGGCCATACAGTACGGTATGCAGTGAACGGTCTTACTCTTCCAGCGGGAGGTTTTTGGATGAGGATGAAGAGGGCCCAGGGTGAGTTCCTCATGGGGTTGCTGTTTGAACAAGGCCAGACGGGTGTCTCCTGCACTTCACTGCACCCCCTCCACCCCCCTGCGCGCGCACACGCACACACACACACACACACATACCGTCCTGAAATGGACAGCTTGTGTCTGACGTGCTTGAGGGGGCCGGCTGACCCAGCCACTACCCAGTTTGAGAGTTAAAACATGCCATTACTAATCATTACAATCTGTAGGCTACTCAGCAATGACATCCAGACACAGTCAGCAACGTCATTATTACAAATAGGGGACCTCATGAGTCATTGATGTTAGTTCATGTAACACATTCTCAGCAGAAATTCAGGCGTTCCATGGAACCTACCGCAGGAACAGCAAAAACTAAATACCAAGCATGTTTGATAGTTCATCAGGACGTTCACAATTGGCTACAGAATTTATTTTTGGTCTTCATTTAAGGTTAGAGTTAAGCATAAGGTTAGCAGTGTGGTTAAGGTTAGGGTTAAGGTTGGTGTTAGGTTTCAAATCTGATTTTAGAATGGCTGGGACATGACTTTGTGTCTTGTGTTCACTAGTGAAAACCGTCACACATCCACTGATATTAAGTAAGCTTTCGCTAGAGTATTGATTATAAAATAATGTCTCTAGGGTGGGATTTTAAATAAACAGCATGTTAGAGAAGAATCCTGAAAGCAGCCTCCATGGTATGGTTGGTTCTGGGACTGCCTCCATGGACAGTACAGTACATGAGGTATGGTTGGTTCTGGGACTGTCCCATGGACAGTACAGTACATGAGGTATGGTTGGTTCTGGAACTGTCCCATGGACAGTATAGTACATGAGGTATGGTTGGTTCTGGGGCTGCCTCCATGGACAGTACAGTACATGAGGTATGGTTGGTTCTGGGACTGCCTCCATGGACAGTACAGTACATGAGGTATGGTTGGGTCTGGGACTGCCTCCATGGACAGTACAGTACATGAGGTATGGTTGGTTCTGGGACTGTCCCATGGACAGTACAGTACATGAGGTATGGTTGGTTCTGGAACTGTCCCATGGACAGTACAGTACATGAGGTATGGTTGGTTCTGGGACTGTCCCATGGACAGTACAGTACATAAGGTATGGTTGGTTCTCGGACTGCCTCCATGGACAGTACAGTACATAAGGTATGGTTGGTTCTGGGACTGTCCCATGGACAGTATAGTACATGAGGTATGGTTGGTTCTGGGGCTGCCTCCATGGACAGTACAGTACATGAGGTATGGTTGGTTCTGGGACTGCCTCCATGGACAGTATAGAACATGACGTATGGTTGGGTCTGGGACTGCCTCCATGGACAGTACAGTACATGAGGTATGGTTGGTTCTGGGACTATCCCATGGACAGTACAGTACATGAGGTATGGTTGGTTCTGGGACTGCCTCCATGGACAGTACAGTACATGAGGTATGGTTGGTTCTGGGACTATCCCATGGACAGTACAGTACATGAGGTATGGTTGGTTCTGGGACTGCCTCCATGGACAGTACAGTACATGAGGTATGGCTGGTTCTGGGACTGTCCCATGGACATTACAGTACATGAGGTATGAGTGGTTCTGGGGATGCTCCCATGGACAGTACAGTACATGAGGTATGGTTGGTTCTGGGACTGCCTCCATGGACAGTATAGAACATGACGTATGGTTGGGTCTGGGACTGCCTCCATGGACAGTACAGTACATGAGGTATGGTTGGTTCTGGGACTATCCCATGGACAGTACAGTACATGAGGTATGGTTGGTTCTGGGACTGCCTCCATGGACAGTACAGTACATGAGGTATGGCTGGTTCTGGGACTGTCCCATGGACATTACAGTACATGAGGTATGAGTGGTTCTGGGGATGCTCCCATGGACAGTACAGTACATGAGGTATGGTTGGTTCTGGGGCTGCCTCCAAGGACAGTACAGTACATGAAGTATGGTTGGTTCTGGGGATGCTCCCATGGACAGTACAGTACATGAGGTATGATTGGTTCTGGGGATGCTCCCATGGACAGTACAGTATATGAGGTATAGTTGGTTCTGGGGCTGCCTCCAAGGACAGTACAGTACATGAGGTATGGTTGGTTCTGGGGATGCTCCCATGGACAGTACAGTACATGAGGTATGGTTGGTTCTGGGGCTATAGATCACAACATAACAACAAAGCTTCAGATTGTACCCTAGGCAGGGTTTGTAAACAATGATATTACAGTGTAACGGAGCAGTTAATAATAATAATAATATTATTGGTAGCATGTAGTTTCAGACGGTTCCATAGTCTCTATCTGTCAAGAGAAAGTTTGATTCTTACAGACTTGCATCAATGTGAAGAGAGTATTTTCACTTAACTGTTTTACGGAGATTGATAGGGATCAGACTGGGATAGGACTGCTACCAGCCAGGGGAAATATATTGTACTTTCCTTTATAAACCAATCAAAGAGAGCACATTGAAATGATTAATCACTCTTTTGCACGCTCTCTTAATAGGCAGTTTGGGAAAGGATTTACCGTCGGTGTTCATGGGTAATTTGCGCTAAAATCACACTGTTCATGTCTCCCTTGACAACATAAACCACAACTGTTCAGATCTATTTCAATGAAAGGTCAGGAAATATTTTGACATTTAACACGATGTGTTTTCAAGTATATAAAAATGAACGTGAGTGTGATGCTGAGCAGAAACATTCTCTAACCAGAGGAAGCAAAATAATAGAATTCCATGGTTGATGTGTCAGATAAAGTTAGAAGATCCTGTATTATTTCTATCCTTGGTGAAACATTTGTATTAATCTCTTCACAACAATAGTGGCTGACGGATTCCACTTTCCAATGTAGCCGGAACGCTGTCATTTTCCAACATCGCCAACTGCTTTCCCAGTTCCTGTCTTTGAGAACTTAATGCATTTCGACCCTCATACCATCCCTCCTCGGCACAACCAACCCATACCAACACCACACAAGACAAATACATGCTATTACAGCCTGCGGCTTGTAGACCGCAACCACAAGCCCTTTAGACAGACGAGATAAAACTAAAATTCATACATTTCGTGCCAGGTGATGTGGAAGCACAAGGCCCTGCCAGAAGCAGCACTGAAGCAGACAGAGCAAACAATTCCAAGCATTCCTTGGAGAACCAGAGTAAAGTGACACAGACATCCTCTACCACACAGCAGAGGTCACAGAAGCCTGGCCAGATGCAGCAGGCTACAGAGATAGAGACGCCACTCAGAGAAGAGGACGCTTTGGTCCTTTGGAAATAACCAGTCAGTCCTTCCAGTGTACTACTGCTTTTCAAGCCTCTAAACTCATCACAATTATTTTTTATTTAGCCTTTATTCAACTAGGCAAGTCAGTTAAGATCAAATTCATATTTTACAATGACGGCCTACCCCGGCCAAACTCTCCCCTAACCCGGAAAACGCTGGGCTAATTGTGCACCGCCCTATGGGACTCCCGATCACGACCGGTTGTGATACAGCCCAGGATCGAACCAGGATCTGTAGTGACACCTCTAGTAGTGGGATCGAATGCCTTAGACCGCTGTGCCACTCGGGAGACCCTTTATGTCTAGCTCTCCTTTTCATCTCATCACACATGCAATGTGGCTCATTTGTCTTTGGACCGACATGATAGAAACCAATTGTTGTTAGTTAAAGATGAACTCCTTGAGCAGGAGACAGACTCAAGATACTACCGTACGCATCAATCCTAATAAAACACTTGAACATCAAACATCTCAGTTAAGAAGGAGCAAGATGAGAACGAGAGAGAGAGCAAGAGAAAGACATACATGAGAAAAGAGAGAAAGAAAGAGGGAAAGAAAGAAAGGACAGACTTTGGAGCATATTGGTCTAACTGTTGTTCTTCCCAGTGTGTCTCCAGGAGGGCATAGTTTCCCCAGCAGAGAGAAGAGCCCCAGTCTCTGTTTGCTGAGCATTGATGGATTGAGCCCTCTCTGAGTCCTACACTAGAACCGTTTTCACTGGCATACAGTACGGGGTGGGTTGTGGAGGTAGCGCAGGGCACTAATAACCCTGCCTGCCGTGAGATTACACACAGACTGTGTTGACTAAGGGATATTCTCCACCAGACGATATACAATGTGCTTTGTCCAGAGCTGACTCTCAGTTCAGAGCTGCTGAACTGAGAGTCAGAGAGAAAGTACGTTACTGACAATATAAACCAGTATTATATTATTTAACAAGCGTATGTGTGACTGCACTGTCTATACGCTAACTATAAAACCTTTACAAACTATTTAAAATCAATAAAATAAAGGTTGAGAACTCCACAGCTTTAAGCCATCAGATGACCATCAAACAGAAATATGATTGTGATACTGTCCAAACATGGCTCTAGTCGATTGTTGTCCTGTAATTGATGTTGGACCAGTTAAAGGAAAAATACATTTTGGTATTGTTTTCCTTAGTCCACTGTTGATACAATCCCAAAATGTTTTGCATGTCAGCAGTCAAGTGTTCAAGATATTGGACTTTCAAGAAGCAAATTGTCACTTGCCACATCATCATGATGGTGCAAAATGCCTCATATGATGATGTGGCAAGTGACACTTTGCTTCTTGAAAGTCCAATATCTTGAACACTTGAGTGCTGACATGCAAAACATTGAGTGGGTTTTCCTTTAAAGGAGTTATCTCCCTTCTCTGTACTGTAATGGTTGCTTCATGTGTTAGTTGGTGAATGTTAGATCTTAGCTGGTGACTGTTAGATCTTTGTTTCCACTGGTCTAGCCAGAGTAAATGGAGCCATGGAGTTCGTTGTCTAGTTAACACAGCCACAAAGTCATAATCATGGCTAAACCAGCCTATTTTCAAAAATGTCTCTTAATTAAAAAATAAATAAATAACCCTAACCACAACCGTATGCCTAACCCTAACCTTAACTTAAGACCAAAAGGCAAATGTTTGATTTTATGATTTTTTTAATAGCTAATTTGACTTTGTGTCTGTATTAACTAGTGACAACCATGGAGTTCAGTCTCCCTCCATTCTATTCCACTCACCTTTTATTCAGAAGTGAGACTCGCATTACCATTCTGATGATCCCCCTTTCTATGATCTGATGCCATTTACAAAGCCACAAATATGCAGACCAAGTGTATCATCGACATTATCATCTGGAGTCGACCGGATGAAAAGTGGGACTTCAACAACTGCCTGGCCTTTATTTCAGATGCGAGGCCAAGTGCAATATCATGAATATGTATGAATATGCCTTTTGAATATGCAGATGATGACTCTAAATATTAAAGAATGTACATGGTCAATTGGACTTATTTTTGGAAAATAGCACACTGGGCAGTGCTATCCTCGATGCCGATGGTGTTATAATATTTTTATAAACTGGGGGGTTCGAGCCCTGAATGCTGATTGGCTGACAGCCGTGGTATATCAGACAGTAGACCACGGGTATGACAAAACATTTATTTGTATTGCTCTAATTACATTGGGTAAACAGTTTATAATAGCAATACCAGTTTATAATAGCAATACAAAAAACCTCAGGGTTTTTTGATTTATGGCCAATATACCACGGCTAAGGGCTGTATCCAGGCACTCGGCATTGCGTCATGCTGGGGTATATTGGCCATATAGCACACCTCTTCGGGCCTTATTGCTTACATATATTATGGTGAGGTCAGAGCTGGTGAGTGTGCTCCCAGAGGTCAAAAGAGTATGAACTTCCAGTGAATGAACTTCCAACGAACCGAAGAAAGACAGATTTACAAGCTTTCAGGAATGTGTGTCAGGATACGGCCTGGCAGGACAAGGGTCACAGTGAAAAACAAGACAAAACCTTTATGGATTTTATGGCGTTTTCAGACATATTGATTCAGCGTCTGACTTTGACAGGGGCTGTGTTTTACGTGTGTAGAGGCATATCTCTATAAAGGGAGACATGCTAAGGCCCCATAGGCCAGAGGAGACCTTTCTATGTCTGTAAATCAGTCACACAACCTTTAACATGGCAAAAAGGGATGGGAGAATCCATGACCTGCCTTGTCCATAAATAAACCCCAGCGCTTTGTTGAGACGATGCTCAGCAGCAACAGACAGCCTTCTCAAACTGTTGGTGGTCAACATCATTCAATCCATCCATCCATCGGTCCATCCAGGAGAGAGCCATCAGTCCAACCAGGAGAGAGCCATCAGTCCATCCAGGAGAGAGCCACCAGTCCATCCAGGAGAGAGTCATCAGTCCAACCAGGAGAGAGCCATCAGTCCATCCAGGAGAGAGCCATCAGTCCATCCAGGAGAGAGCCACCAGTCCATCCAGGACAGAGCCACCAGTCCATCCAGGAGAGAGCCATCAGTCCATCCAGGAGAGAGCCATCAGTCCTACCAGGAGAGAGCCATCAGTCCATCCAGGAGACAGCCATCAGTCCATCCAGGAGAGAGCCATCAGTCCAACCAGGAGAGAGCCATCAGTCCATCCAGGAGAGAGCCACCAGTCCATCCAGGAGAGAGCCATCAGTCCATCCAGGAGAGAGCCACCACCAGGTGTGCCCAGTCAGTCTACACCAGGTGTGCCCAGTCAGTCTATACCAGGTGTGCCCAACCTTCTTTGACGTGAGATCTACTTTTTCATTTGCCAGCCTGATGAGATCTACCAGTCTCTAAATTTAAACCAACCAACAAAATGTATGTAACGCAATACACCACTGACTATGGACCTGTTGCTATGATACCTATTTGATACGCAAATATGTGGACCAATAACATGTTTTCCACAAATAAGTGAAACCACTTTCATTTCTGACCTTAGTGTGACTTTTGGCATTGGGTGTAGGCAAGTAGTTTGTCATAGTCAGGGCTGTAGCAGCTTGTTGCAAGTCTCACGCAGGCCACAAGTCTCATACAGGCCATCAGTTATAGTAGATCTGTACGTGGACTTAATTATCTTCATGTGAGAAAATGCACTCACAAAGGTAGCTTGATCCAAAAAGGACTGATATGTTGAGAGCACATCTTCTTATGTTGGGATATTTCTCCTCCAGCAGTAGCTCCCAGAACTCTTCCTTCATCTTAGTGGTTGCCCTGGATTTCAGCTGTATGTCATTTTGATGGGTGAGAATTTCAGTTTCTGCTATAGTTGTATCCAACTGAACAAGTGATCCCATTTTGGAGGCAATGACTTCCACATTTATGTCTGTGCCAAACGGAAAGCACATATAAGTGGCAATAGGCTCAAGTGATGCAAAGCCAGTGAAACGACTGTCAAAACTCAGATAAGATGTTCTGGACTCTAAAGCTGTGCTGTATCCTTGCCCTGGTGTTCAAGTTCTGAATGCATGTGTTGAAAGAAATGCAGGTCCTTACGTTGCAGATTTCTTGTGAACAGTTGTGGTTTGCATATAAGTGTTCACAGAGCTGATCATATAAGTGTTCACAGAGCTGATCATATAAGTGTTCACAGAGCTGATCATATAAGTGTTCACAGAGCTGATCATATAAGTGTTCACAGAGCTGATCATATAAGTGTTCACAGAGCTGATCATATAAGTGTTCACAGAGCTGATCATATAAGTGTTCACAGAGCTGATCATATAAGTGTTCACAGAGCTGATCATATAAGTGTTCACAGAGCTGATCATATAAGTGTTCACAGAGCTGATCATATAAGTGTTCACAGAGCTGATCATGTCCATTACATGTTTGCCTTTTCTTTGCAGCTCTACATTCAATTCAATAAGCATGTAAGTTAGGTCAGTGAGAAAATATAAATCCAGGAGCCACTGTGTGTCCTCTAGCTGTGCATATTCTGCATGTTTGGAGACCTTGAGAAACTCCTTGATTTCAGACAACTCACTGAATCAACCTAAAAATGTACCTCGGCTCAGCCACCGCACATCCGTGTGCAGCAGCAGGCCTGTGCCCCGCTTCAGTCTCTTCTAAGTGAGTGTGAAAAAGCCTCCGCTGTAGGCTCCTTGCTCGAATAGAAGACACAATCTTCATCGCAACATCTATCACCTCTTTCATGTTTAACATCTTCCTGCACAAAGCTTCCTGATGAATTACCCAGTGATAACTAAGAAAGACGGCGAAATAATTATCTCGTTTGCACAATGCAACAAACCCACTAATGCGGCCTACCATATCGGGTGCCCCATCGGTAGTAATGTAGACAAGCTTACAAAAGGGCAGTTGGAATTTGTTAGCAAACTCCCTGAAAGCTTGAAAAATATATTCGCACCTTGGATGTCCTTTCATGTTGTCAAATACCATTCTGATGAAAAGGTATAACTGTGCCACATCTACCATATCTGTGGACTGGTCAAACTGGAGGGAATAACACGCGCAGCTGTCAGTATCCTTCTTCAGTTGATGCTCAAGGTTCTCTGCTATTCCCCCACATCTTCTTGTCACCATATTTCTGGACAACTGACTGTCATTGATGGCAGCCATAATTTCAGTCTTATTCTTAAAATCCTCAAACAGCAAGTCTGCAGCTTCAAAAATGCTTCCTTGATCAACTTTCCATCTTTGAACAACTTTTTATGCTTAGCAAGAACGCGACTCACATGATAAGATGCTATGGTTGCCACGTCCCTTAGGTCACAGGCCTTTTGACTGCTGCGCTGCCAGTTGATTTTTTTGGTTCTTGTACCTTTCTTCTTTGTAATTCAGACTTTGCTGGAAAATCTCTTTCCTGGGTTTTGTGTGTGTTTTTAAAATGTCGTTCTGTGTTACCTTTCTTTGGGATAGCGATGCTATTATGGCAGACGAGGCGCACACATTTTGAGTTTGACATGACGAAAAAATAATCCTCCTTTTCTTGTGGAAATGTTTTCAGTTTTTTGTATCCTTCCCTCCACTCATTATTGCTGCTGTCAACCACACAATTTAAGAACTAATCTGGCTACAAAGTTAGCTAGCTAGCTACCTGCCTGGCATCCCCGTGACCTCGACTTGGAGATGGCGGATGACATCTGACCACGCTAACTAGGCATACGTCAATTAGTGGGCAGGGACTGGTCATATTTGATGTAAATCACCTGACTTCTCAGACATTGCTGTGAATGGAGGACTGTTGAACGTTAAAACAGAAAGAGATTATAGGCGTTGATTTGTGGCTGAATTTAAGTAGATGTATAATCATCTCACGATCGACTGGCAAGCACTCCATGATCGACCAGTAGATGGCGATCGACTGGTTGGGCACCCCTGGTCTACACGTTAGCTAAAGCGAGGTAGCATAGCATCCAGCAGAAATGCAGTAATCACTATTGCATGTGATAAGCTGTTGGGACAGCACAGTCAGTGTAGCCTTGCCCTGGTCTCTCCTTTCTATAGCCTTTAGCTAACGGGTCAGCCAAAAGGACACTTTGATCACCGTAAATCTCCTGCCTCCAGAGTAACACTTCAG
Organism: Oncorhynchus mykiss; assembly: GCF_057628025.1. Taxonomy (NCBI): domain Eukaryota; kingdom Metazoa; phylum Chordata; class Actinopteri; order Salmoniformes; family Salmonidae; genus Oncorhynchus; species Oncorhynchus mykiss. The sequence continues at coordinate 21,428,657 of NC_143039.1, forward strand.
CATGAGTTGATAGATGGGAGGAACTCTGGGGTGTGTACACTGGCACTGCAGTTGGAGGGAATATTTGTCTAATATGCTTCTGACATATTTGTGGAGTTGAGAGGCGTATGCACTGTCTGAGGTGCTCACGGCTTTGGTATTCTAAAACAAACCTCTACAACGCCAGAGCCCAAACCTGATGCTGTGGGCTGGAGGCCGCAGGGGGGTGAGGGGGTCGCTGTGTGTGTGTGAGAGAGAAAGAGGGTGGTAACTGTTGAAAGGGGACTCAAGACTATTCATACCTCAAACCCAATGCTTGTCTGAACATACTCTACTTTAATTTCTAATGACGAAAGTAAAATGGCCTTATGTGAGTTTATTTTCACTCTAATAGAATGTACAATGTATACATAATGGGGGGTGGGGGTATTATTGGCAGTGAATGTCATCCCTTAAACCCCCCAGCCTCCATCCATCCATGTCGGAAACCAAGCTGGCATGCAGACAGTGTGCAAATGTTTAGTCTGGTATGTTTTATTTCCACGCTCCTCTTCAGCATCACAGCCAACACTTAGCGGAGCCGCTGGCATGCTTGTTTTATTACCGCTTCACCACCCCCCCCCCCCCCCCTCTAAACCACCCCTCTCTTCCCGAGGCCATTCCACACAGAGTAGCAAAACAAATGACTTCAGAGCTTTGCTGTGTGCTCTCTGCTGCACACAGATGTAGTATAAGTCACAGTGTTCTCTCCTCAAACACATTGGATTGGATGTTCAAAAGAGGAGAAAGGGCATGTTGAGAACGTACATTAAGAACAGGAACGGTGTCCATCTCCTTTGGCTGTAATGGTGCCACAGAAACCAATGACACACTGCTGCTCTTTCATCCAACTAGTTATACAAACAACTGCTAGTTGGAAGACTAACTGCTCATCCTAATACCGCTGCAATCGCTTAATCAGTGAGTTGAAGCGTCAAACTCTCTCAACATGCGGATGTCTGTGTTATTCAAAAGAGCTGTGGAGAGGAGGGTGTATTTGGAGGATATTTGGAGCAGGGAGGGGAGGTAGATATTCTGGGCATATTTTTTATAACTTGATTAATCATGTGAATGATTCATGTAATCTGAAGAGTCCTTTATTCTTAGAGATAATGTGAATTACATTAATGCATATATCAGATTCAGCTGTAAATTGAAACAATATTGAGCATTTCCTGCAACTCATTCAACATTCTATAAACAAAACACAAATGATCTTGTAATAGAAAAAGATACCAAATTGATGCCATGTAAAAAAGAAAAACTTCAGATGTTTACTTCTTGCAAGTAGGACCGACCGAGTGAACATTTAATATAGCAATATATAGATGTCCAATTTGGCCACCATCCTTGATAAATCAATCTACTATATAAACTATAGTCACCATTACTGTTTAATGCTGTGGAACAACAAAAGGGAGAATTGTCTAATGCGAAACACTGATGGTTTGGGATTTTATCGGTGTTGGCCGGGGACTTGAGTGGCTGGTTTCACACTCTGGTCCCACAGAGCGGTTGGATGTGTTCACAGTGCACCGGCTCCTGCTGCCCAGTTAGACTTGGCACGACTACTGTTACATGTGCCACTGATTCACATACTGTTAGCCGGGCTCATTCTGTCAGTAATATACTATTATAGGGTTTTACTTGGCAGTAAGGGACTGTCCAAACTAAACAGAACAACATTACTAGAGACGACAGATGACTTTGGCAGAGTGCTAAGCGATGGAAATTAGATGACTGTGTCTGTGTGTGTCTTCCATTCCGTCGCATTCTGGGTTGTCCTGACTAACCTCCATGATAGGCCCATGGTTTACACAGATGTCAGACATGTCCCACACCGCCTCCTTGTGGTAGAACCAGAGATTACAGAGTCCACATGAAGTCTAGAGGGCGACGGGCAGACAAAATAGATTTTATAAAAACAGATATCAATATGGATGCGGTTTGTTTCTAGACTTATATTTCTCTTTTAGTATCGATATAATTTCACTGAAAACACATCCAAAAAGAGACGCAGAATAAAGTACTGCACGGTTGGAGACAGAGGTGTTCTGTTTTCCTGTGGCAGAAACAACAGGTAAAGTGGTCATTTAAAAGTGTTTAAACCCAGAGAAAGTTTCCACCGACCGCAGAGAGAAAGACATGAGCAATTTGGGGATAATTCTCTGCCCACAGCTTCTTGGCCTGGGATCTCCCCTGTCTGCTTGGACTCGGTGTATAAACACGATCTGGTTCTTTGACTTGACATATTTGAGGTGAAGCACTCATACCCAGAAAGCTTCCGAACAATGGCTGGCCCTGCATTAGCAAATATTGGTCAAAATATTTCAAAGTACTTTAAAATAAAAAATAAAAAAGCCATATGAAACATTTCAGGGAAGTATTAAACTGTTTTGAACAGCAGCATCCATTTCACTCCAGATTAGCGTCTCCTTGTACCAAAGGGTTTGAATATGTGGAATCAGGCACGGACTACCTCATTTTAATGAAATGTGCCGCAGCAGTACCTAGCTGAACAGCCCAAAACAAGCTAGTGAGTGCCTGGAGATAGAGTTTCTGATCCAAACAGACTACAGTACATATACCCCTGCATATTCAGACCATGGACTCATGCGCTTGCTGTCCTGCAGTTTCACAATCATCTTTTTATAACCTTGACTCTTTACAGAGCAATCATCTGGTCAGAGGCCTGGTCCCATGGTCCTTCATCTGGGCAATCATCTGGTCAGAGGCCTGGTCCCATGGTCCTTCATCTGAGCAATCATCTGGTCAGAGGCCTGGTCCCATGGTCCTTCATCTGAGCAATCATCTGGTCAGAGAGGCCTGGTCCCATGGTCCTTCATCTGTGCATGGACAGAGAACAGGGGAGTGGGTTCATGGAGGTAGATCCACCACTCCCTTCCAAAAGGTCAGAGAGTTGAGTTACCTCAGCTCAGGGCTCACAGACCGAGGGTAATAGATCACTTACCCTGGCCTCTACAAAAGGCTCGTTGAGACAGACGACTTCAGGACAAGACGACTGGGCAGCGCGGCTGCCTAGTAAAGATGTCATATGAAACACTGGGGGTCTGGAGCCAGAGGAGGAAAGTTAAACTAACAGGCAGAGTTTGAGAAACGCTCATTGAACCATGCAGAGTCAGATCGCATATTGCACTGTCACCCCCCCCTGAACAATGCCACATCAGCAAACACTGTGCAACAGTATGTCAAATTACTATGCTAATTAGCATTACTGTGTAAGGGGGAGGAATGGATATAGTTGGAACAGTAAAAAGCAAAAGTTTGCCTGACTGCATGTATCAGCCTACTATGTTAATACACAGCAGTCCTTATGAGTCTTTCAACAGATTAAATCTGGCCTGATTGACAGATGTGACCACCGGTTGCAAACAACCATCCATCATTACCATGATGTCATCTGCAACAGATTCAATTTTGAAATAAACAAAAAGGTACTGCAGCAGAAATAAAAATTCCTTGAAGTGCGCTAGCAGCAGGGACTCGTTTGCGTCACTCGCCAGGACGCCGACCAAACAGTAAAGATATAAGCCTGGTTCCTGTCAAAGCTGCATCCTGTCCCTCTCGACATTGATCTGCTGGCGCAGAGCACAAAGACAGAGGGTGGCATGTTGGTTCTTGTCTAGACTAGGGACTGCAGAGAACAGGCCTGCTGGATGATGAATAGGGCATCTGTGTTCACCCCGTCAAGCTCTTCTGAAGAGGGAACTACAAGTCAATCCACCCAGAGCAAACTGTACAGCCAGCACTACTTTGAATACAAGGCCACATACCAGTAATCGGTCTCCTTTCACACTGCAACAGTAGAGCCAAACAGAAAGGACTAGGTGATCTACAGCACTAAAAACACACCACATCAGTCCGTGGAGGCGCCTGACCAACTTCAACAGATACTGTATGTACTGAGGGAACCCAGGGCTGCATTCAATCAAATCTGCACTACAGAAGAATTCTGCATGGGAAAAATGCATGCTTACACAAAATTATCATTTAAATTCTATTTAATCTCACTGAGTAAATGACTCACTGTGCAGTTTATTGAAAACGCATGTCAATGTGGCACAGCACAGATAGCAGAGGAGTGAGAAAGACAGTGAATCTTCACGCCGGATAAAGAATAAGAAAATTGTTCTTTCAGATGACAGACTGGAATACTGCAGTGTGGCATGAAACTGTCAGGGCAAGTCTGGGAAACGTCGACAGCATTTCAACTATTTCTAAATCTACAGGTCTAAAGAAATGTGCCAATTCTCTCTGCTCCAACTGAAATAAAGTGCACAGAAATTTGGGACGGGTTCCTCCACTCTCTTCTAAAAGACACAGAAGGGTTGATTGTGATATGTTAACAATATGGCAGCCATCTCGTTCCTTGTCTCAGCTCCCTTGTCTGGCAGCCAAGAATAACTGGGAGTTCTGGGTAATTCTGTTGTTCACCACCAACTTCCTACTGTTCCCTCTCCACTGGGCCGAGCTGCAGTACACCAGATGAGTGAGAGTGAGTGAGAGCATCTGTGTGTTCTCAAGCTTCTTAAGAGTGACATCAAAATGAGAAAATGTGTATAAGATGCCCGTTAGTTACAGGGTCACTGAGGATAATCTGAACACTGTTCTCGCCAATAGGCCAAGGTTGACTCAGGTTATGTAGCAGAACATCAATTTCCTTCATATTAAAACTCGTCCAGGGCTTGACTAGACTGTCGCCAACTTGGCTCACAGAAAGACATGCATCAGCAGAAATATCCCTGGCCTGCACTGTAGAAATTCTAGAGTTCACAACTATACACACCAATTACAATAACAGATCCTGTATTATGTCAGATTCCAAAGTGTCCACTAGAGGGCTCTATTCTATATCTGAAAACACTGGTATAAGAGAAATCAATTTCTAGAAGATTCTATTCCAGTAATAACAGTAGGTCTACTCAGCAATATATCTGATCAAAGGTACAAGTAGATCAATCTGTACACTGAGCCAAACCAATTTAGAATAGATGAAAAGGAGAATACAATTTCACTCAACATCTTGATTTTTTTGTTGCTGGAATCCTTAGTTGCTACATCCATTTTTGGACTTCTAAATTAATGATATACCGAGTACCCATTACACCTTGAAGAGTATAACTTACTAATGAACTTAGTTCTGTCATACCCTTTCAGAACCCCAAATATGAGCTTGTTTTACTCAAAGTACTGGTAAAAAATACAACACTACAGCTTCAAAACATGGTTCAAACTATAATATTGATATCATGAATGGCCACTGCTGGCATCCATAGCTCAGTCTATGAATTTGAGTGGTGACATTTCTCCAGCCCCTTCCCTCAGTTTTTCACCAAAATGCAGGCGGGGTGGCTGCTTCGCTGTTTCAATAACTTGTGGTTAAAAGCACGCCACAGTGATAAGCTCATGCAAATTTTCATGCAAAAATATTGAGGTTAGGCCATCATTTGAACGATGCGGGTGACATGAACAGTGATTGGCTGCCTTTATCCATATCTCATCGTACACTGAGTATACCAAACATTAAGAACAATTTTCTAATATTGATTGCACCCCCTTTTGCCCTCAGAACAGCCTCAATTCATCGGGGCATGGACTCTACAAGGTGTTGAAAGCATTCCACAGGGATGCTGGCCAATGTTGACTCCAATGCTTCCCACAGTTGTGTAAAGTTGGCTGGTGGACCATTCTTGATACACATGGGAAACTGTTGAGCATGAAAAACCCAGCAGCGTTGCAGTTCTTGACACAAACCGGTGTGCCTGGCACCTACTACCGTACCCTGTTCATTTGTCTTGTCCATTCCTCTCTAATGTCCCATACACACAATTCATGACTCATGGCTTAAAAATCCTTCTTTAACCCGTCTCCTCCCATTCATCTACACTGATTGAAGTGGATTGAACAAGTGACATCAATAAGGGATCATAGGTTTCACCTGATCAGTCTGTCATGGGAAGAGCTTCTTAATGTTTTGTACACTCAGTGTATAACCTACCCTTTCCACTTTATCAGCACACAGTAGTCTATAGAGAATGGGCCAAAAACAAGGTTGGGCAAGTGTGCTTTTTATTGCAGTTTGTGTGACAAAATCATCCATAGAATTGAAAATGCTATGGAAACACATTAAAACGTCTGTTTTATTTTATTCTGTACATGAAAACTTAAGCGCAAAAGTGTTATGTGCACTGTCACGCACAACACTATCCACTGGTGGGAAAAATGCATATAATGTTTCTGTGCGGACTTTTGAATATCTGCATTAAAATCTGTTGTCAAATGGATGGAAACCTAACCACAGTACCAAACAAGCCAAAACAACTCCTTAAAACTCAAAAGTTTCAGGAAAAGTGGAGAAAAATTCTCAAAGTGAAATGCTTGCTTTGACAGGGCGAGTTTGTCTTAAAACAGGCTTATTCTCAACGCAGCTCTTCTTGGTAGCTATTCTCTTAGATCGTCTGAGACCACTGGCCATATGTGGCTCTCCAACTATGGTAGGTGTATTTTCAGCTTTAATTCGGACATGAGAAGCCTGTTGGGTAATTGTTTCTCCACCATTCCTTTTTGTCTTGGGTGCCTTTTTGGGAGCTTTTGCTTGGCTTGGGGCGACTTGCAATGCCTCCTGGGGACCTGTGTCTTCCTCTTTTTCGGTGTCTTTCAAAGTGTCCATCTTGCCTTGAATGGCTAGCAAAGATTCCTGTGAAGTCACAAGGAACTTTCTCATTGAATCTCTTGAGGAAGTACACATATTTTTCAATGTGACTGAAAATTCCCAACACCCCAGACACCACAAGGTCAGACAGCTTATTACATACAGACTTACCTCTGCCCCAGCCAGCTGGGATTTGAGCTCTGATAGTTCCTTCATCAGATGCTTGATGTTTGCCTTAAAGATGAAGCAGTGCTCAGTTATACATGTCCAGAAAGAACTGGCCCATGACCGTACAGTACTCTAGGGGATTCATCGTATAACTAAACACTACATGGTGACAAGTGTTGAACAAATAGCACCTTTTTCGTGAGGATGGCTCTGTTCCGATTCTCAATCTCCTGTTGTCTTTGCTCCCCTCTCTCTCTGAAATTAGAAACAATAATATTAATATAAAGCCAGAACTCCTGTTTCTGTAAACATCAACAAACTGCACACTGGCCATGTCTTCCATGGGTCATTTTCATTAAGGCACACTGTAGCAAAACGTTTTGCATCAGAACAAAAACTAATGCTTCTTATTGCAAGTCCCTGCCTGTTTTCCTGCCCCTTGTCCAGTAAATGTTCTTCCATTTGGTGCCTAATAAATATGATCCTGGCCACTGCAGTAACATGAAGTGAGATAGCTAGCTACCTGAGCTCCAGGGCTCTGGCCACTGCAGTAACATGAAGTGAGATAGCTAGCTGAGCTCCAGGGCTCTGGCCACTGCAGTAACATGAAGTGAGATAGCTAGCTACCTGAGCTCCATGGCTCTGGCCACTGCAGTAACATGAAGTGAGATAGCTAGCTACCTGAGCTCCAGGGCTCTGGCCACTGCAGTAACATGAAGTGAGATAGCTAGCTACCTGAGCTCCAGGGCTCTGGCCACTGCAGTAACATGAAGTGAGATAGCTAGCTACCTGAGCTCCAGGGCTCTGGCCACTGCAGTAACATGAAGTGAGATAGCTAGCTGAGCTCCAGGGCTCTGGCCACTGCAGTAACATGAAGTGAGATAGCTAGCTACCTGAGCTCCAGGGCTCTGGCCACTGCAGTAACATGAAGTGAGATAGCTAGCTACCTGAGCTCCAGGGCTCTGGTCACTGCAGTAACATGAAGTGAGATAGCTAGCTGAGCTCCAGGGCTCTGGCCACTGCAGTAACATGAAGTGAGATAGCTAGCTACCTGAGCTCCAGGGCTCTGGCCACTCTGTTCTCTAGTGCAGTGATCTCAGCTTGTTCCTCCTCTACAGCTTGCTGGACATCAGCAGTCTTGATCTGGGCCAGGAGGGACTTGGAGTCCAGGGCCTCTACCTCCGTTGAGCTCAGCTTCCTCGAGAGGAACACTTGCCCCATTTGAACAGTCTGCTCACAGGACAGGATCTGAAACGTGATGTCCAACAGAACAATTTTCAGCGAATGCGGCGACATATCCACAAACATTACGAATATGAGTGTGTGAAAATCATCAATATATAAACATTTGTATAGATAAATGATAAGATTAAAGTTACGAGGCAGTGTTAACTCAAGGTCATAACTTCAGAGGTTGACAACATGACATTCAGCATAGGACAGTATCTAGTAGTGGTGTGAACGTTTAAAGGAGAAAATCCCTAACGGAATAACCTTCAGTGTAGTTATCACAAAACTACCACTAACAGATCCCCATCATCATCAAAGGGAAAAATACAAATGTAACAAATACCTAACAACAATGCTGTAACGTTATTAGGAATTATGAATCTTTCAAATGATTAGTCACGGATATAAAAGCGCTCCGTACGTCCTCATATTTAACAGTTGGAGAAATGTCAGAGAGAGACAGGAAGCGACAGTAGCAAAGTCCTGAAAACATGGCATTAAAAAACAGCATTAACTATCATTGTTGCTGAGTGGGTGGGAGACAGCAGTAAGATGAGTGGCATCTATTAGCTAGGCAGGACTGAGGTAGACTGAACTGCATTGCCCCCTAGTGGTCATACCAATGTTTTTTTTTTTATATATAGAAAGAAAAAAAACATTAGTATGACCACTAGGGGGCAATGCAGTTCAGTCTACCTCAGTCCTGCCTAGCTAAAAGATGACACTCACAGGGTCATACGAAGGACCATATCTGAGTTCTTAGCGTATAAACATAACGGCAGTTTAAAAGTTAAGAACAATTGTACATTTGTCACATCCCTAGTAGCTACAGTACTGTACAGTAACATGTGGCCTCGCCTCATCAAGGTCAGTTTGGATCTTCTCTCTGGAGGCCAAGGACAGATCCCTGGCCAGCATCTGGTTCCTCCGCTGCCTCAGTAACTCATCCAGCTCTCTCTGCATAGGAAACACCATGACAGCCTTGAACATAACATAATTCAACTGTATCAAGAAGGCCCTAATGGGGTGTATTCACTAGGAACCAAATGGAACCAAACCTACCTGAATTTGTCCAATAGAAACATTCGTTATCATTGCAAAACATTGTTAGTTGCAAACTGAACCAAACTGGAGAAAACGCAAACGGAACATTTTGCTATCTGCGCGAATAAAGAACACGTGTGATCAAAGCAGCACAAAATGGCTGCGTAATTTCAATTTGAGGTACCATGAGCATCAGTCATTAAAATAATCAAGTGGGTATTTTCACCATCAGATATATGGATTTCACCTGTAAGGCGTTGATCTGCCTCTCCTGCCTGGCTCTCTTCAGGAATACAAGGTCTGCTGGGGTAACCTCATAGCCCTGCATGCCTCTTATCAATGAGTAGGGGTCCTCTTCCAGCACACTGCCTGAACAGACTGAACATGTACATTGATAACATTTGGTGGATCGTGCTAATAATATAATTTTCATTACAAGCTTCTGCACCATCATAAACCAAAGCATTAAACATTGAGATTTATAGACCTACAGTAGTATCATGTGGCATAGGACTATATTAAAATAGATAATTGGATAATTAATGAAAATGTGTGTTCAGAGGACACAGGTGCACGTGCCCCCTCAGATCTGTCCTGTTAATTAATATATATAGTTGAAGTTGGAAGTTTACATACACCTTAGCCAAATACATTTAAACTCAGTTTTTCACAATTCCTGACATTTAATCCTAGTAAAAATTCCCCGTCTTAGGTCAGTTAAAATAAAGTGGTGATCCTAAGAATGTGAAATGTCAGAATAATAGCAGAGAGAAGGATTTATTTCAGCTTTTATTTATTTCATCACATTCCCAGTGGGTCAGAAGTTTACATACACTCAATTAGTATTTGGTAGCATTGCCTTTTAATTGTTTCACTTGGGTCAAACGTTTTGGGTAGCCTGCCACAATAAGTTGGGAGAATTTTGGCACATTCCTCCTGACAGAGCTGGTCAGATTTGAGTCAGGTTTGTAGGCCTCCTTGCTGGCACACACTTTTTCAGTTCTGCCCACAAATTTCTAATCATCTATTTTGTGAAGTGCACCAGTCCCTCCTGAAGCAAAGCATCCCCACAACATGATGCTGCCACCCCCGTGCTTCATGGTTGGGATGGTGTTCTTTGCCTTGCAAGCCTCACCCTTTTTCCTCCAAACATAACGAATGGACATTATGGCCAAACGGTTCTATTTTTGTTTCATCAGACCAGAGGACATTTCTCCAAAAAGTACAATCTTTGTCACCATATGCAGTTGCAAACCGTAGTCTGGCTTTTGGAGCAGTGGCATCTTCCTTGCTGAGCGGCCTTTCAGAATATGTCGATATAGGACTCGTTTCACTGTGGATATAGATATTTTTGTACCCGTTTCCTCCAGCATCTTCACTAGGTCCTTTGCTGTTGTTCTGGGATTGATTTGCACTTCTCGCACCAAAGGACGTTCATCTCTAGGAGACATAACACGTCTCCTTCCTGAGCAGTATGACGGCTGCGTGGTCAAATGGTGTTAATAGTTGCATACTATTGTTTGTACAGATGAACGTGGTACCTTCAGGCATTTGGAAATTGCTTTTCTGAGGTCTTGGCTGATTTCTTTTGATTTTCCCATGATGTCAAGCAAAGGGAGACTGAGTTTGAAGGTAGGCCTTGAAATACATCCACAGGTACACCTCCATTTAACTCAAATTATGTCAATTAGCCTAACAGAAGCTTCTAAAGCCATGACATTTTCTGGAATTTTCCAAGCTCTTTAAAAGGCACAGTCAACTTAGTGTATGTAAACTTCTGACCCACTGGAATTGTGATACAGTGAATTATAAGTTGAATAATCTGTCTGTTAAACAATTGTTGAAGAAGTTGTGTGTCATGCACAAAGTAATGTCCTAATCGACTTGCCAAAACTATAGTTTGTTAACAAGAAATGTGTGGAGCGGTTGTAAAACGAGTTTTAATGACTTCAACATAAGTGTATGTAAACTTCAACTGTATATATAGTTGTCGTTTCTCTGAAATACTACTAGCCACCTAGCAATTTTATGAAGTTGGTTTTAGCTAGGCCAGAAATGTTCTCAATCTCCCAACCTCATAACTAGCTACCAAGAAGCCATTTCAGGCTACTAATCAGAGTAGCTAGCTTGTCTAACCATCTTAGCATTTCACTGTAGTCTAAACACGTTGTATTCAGCACGTGACAACTACAGAAATATTTGGCATGCCTGCTGGCAAGGTTGGAAGACTTTAGGAAAGCAAGCAATTACTCAATGAACTGAATAAGACTCAATTCATTTCAATATTTTACCCAGATATTAGCAAACAAAGAACCGCAAGTCAAGAGGATACAGACAGCTCAAGAGATATGGTTTAGAGGTCGACCGATTCTGATTTTTTAACACCGATTATTGTAGGGCCAAAAAAGCCGATACCAATTAAATCGGCCGATTTTTATTTCTTTATTTGTAATAATGACAATTACAGCAATACTGAATGAACACTTATTTTAACTTAATATAATACATCAATAAAATCAATTTAGCCTCAAGTAGATAATGAAACATGTTCAATTTGGTTTAAATAATGCAAAAACAAAGGGTTGGAGAAGAAAGTAAAAGTGCAATATGTGCCATGTAAGAAAGCTAACGTTTCAGTTCCTTGCTCAGAACATGAGAACACATGAAAGCTGGTGGTTCCTTTTAACATGAGTCTTCAATATTCCCAAGTAAGAAGTTTTAGGTTGTAGTTATTATAGGAATTATAGGACTATTTCCCTCTATACCATTTGTATTTCATTAACCTTTGACTATTGGATGTTCTTATAGGCACTTTAGTATTGCCAGTGTAACAGTATAGCTTCCGTCCCTCTCCTCGCTCGTCCCTGGGCTCGAACCAGCAACACAACGACAACAGCCACCATTGAAGCAGAGCAAGGGGAACAACTACTAGAAGGCTCAGAGCGAGTGACGTTTGAAACGCTATTAGCGCAAGCTAACTAGCTAGCCATTTCACTTCGGTTACACCAGCGCAATGCTTGACGCACAACAAAGAGCTGCTGGCAAAACGCACGAATGTGCTGTTTGAATGAATGTTTACGCGCCTGCTTCTGCCTACCACCGCTCAGTCAGATACTTGTATGCTCAGTCAGATTATATGCAATGCAGGACACGCTATATAATGTCTAGTAATATCAACCATGTGTAGTTAACTAGTGATTATGATTGATTGTTTCTTATAAGATAAGTTTAATGCTAGCTAGCAACTTACCTTGGCTTACTGCATTTGCGTAACAGGCAGTCTCCTTGTGGAGTGCAACGAGAGAGAGGCAGGTCGTTATTGTGTTGGACTAGTTAACTGTAAGGTTGCAAGATTGAATCCCCCAAGCGGACAAGGTGAAAATCTGTCATTCTGCCCCTGAACAAGGCAGTTAACACACCGTTCCTAGGCCGTCATTGAAAATAAGAATGTGTTCTTAACTGACTTGCCTAGTTAAATAAAAGGTATAAAAAAATATATATAAATTTTTTTTTTAAATCGGTAAATCGGTGCTCAAAAATACCGATTTCCGATTGTTATGAAAAATTGAAATCGGCCGTAATTAATCGCCCATTCCGATTAATCGGTCGACCTCTAGTATGGTTACATATGCAGAAAAATATACATTTTTGTACATAGAATTAAGCATAAGGATTATGGCTCTAAATTGCAGGAAAAAGCCATTTCAGGCTAAATTCACCCACTTGCAGATGGGGCCTAGCCCCCCTCCAGACCACCCTCCAATCCTCACGTACTTTGTGGCCCCTCAGATTTTGGGGGTGCACGACACCCCTGTGTGTGTTTATGTTTGTCACCTCAGACATATCAAATCACATATTGGTGCAAATATACAGCTATAGGATTGTGAACAATATAGGAAACACCCACGTGTGCTTGAAGTGATGCGAGACCGTCGGCATGTTTCAGTTTCTGCAGGCTCGATTGTGTAAAGGTCCATGGTCATATTTAACGCGGGAGACAAGGGCTCTTGCCCAGGGGTGGTTTCAATCTGGATGGAAAGACAAAATGGTAACGGATAGAAATTAATTTGTTGGCTAGACCTACCCTCCACAATAATTGGCTTAAGTTGGCCTACAAACTACAGTGCCTTCATAAATTCATAAAGCATTCACACCCCTTGATTTTACAATTTGTTGTGATAAAATTTGGATGAAAATGTATGGCCTACAAACTGCAGTGCCTTCATAAATTATTAACACCCCTTGATTTTACAGTTTGTTGTGATACAATTTGGATTAAAATGTATTTAATTTACATTTGTCAACCAGACACAAAATACTAAGGGGAAGAAAAATTATAACATTTGTAAAAAATGTACAACAAATAAAACACTAATATATATCTTGATTAGATAAGTATTAAAACCCAGAGTCGATACATTAGAATCACCTTCATCAATAACACCTGTGAGTATTTCTGGATGAGCTTTCCACTCCTGGATTGTTCTACATTTGCCCATTCCTCTTTTCAAAATTCTTCAAGCTCTGTGAAATGGGTTGTTGATCATTGCTAGACAACCATTTTCAGGTCTTGCCATAGATTTTCAAGCAGATTTAAGTCAAAACTAACTCAGGCACTCAGGAACATTCACTCTTCTTGGTAAGCAACTCCAGTGTCGATTTGGCATCGTGTTTTAGGTTACAGTCCTGCTGAAAGATGAATTCATCTCCCAGTGTCTGGTGGAAAGCAGACAACCAGGTTTTCCAATAGGATTTTGCCTGTACTTACCTGCGTTCCATTTTTTTTAATCCGGAAAAACTCCCCAGTCCTTAACGATTACAAGCATACCCATAACATGATGTGGCCACCGCTATGCTTAGAAATATGGACAGTGGTACTCAGTAATGTGTTGGATTGGATTTTCCCCACCCTGAAGAAGGCACAGTGATGCCGAAACATTTGTTTTTTTTACCTACAAATTACTGGGAGGTTATACAAACTGAGTGTGTGACTGTTTTTATAGCTTACAGTTTATTCTCCCTTAGTCAGCACCTTTAAACTAAATCATTTTTTCTGGGTGTGCGCCAGCTCATGTTTTTTTATTGGATTTGACCCAAACATAACACTTTGTATTGAGGACAAAAAGTTAAATTGCTTTGCCACATTTTTTACAGTAATACTTTAGTCACTTGTTGCAAACAGGATGCATGTTTTGGAATATTTGCATTCTGTGTGGGCCTTCTTTTCACCTTGGTTGCTATTGTGGAGTAATTACAATGTTGTTGATCCATCCTCAGTTCTCCTATCACAGCCATTTAACTCAAACTGTTTTAAAGTAACCTTTGAGCTCATGGTGAAATCCTTGAGCAGTTTCCTTCCTCTCCGGCAACGGAGTTAGGAAGGACGCCTGTACCTTTGTAGTGACTTGGTGTATTGACGCACCATCCAAAGTGTAATTAATAACTTCACCATGCTCAAAGGGATATTCAACATCTACTTTTTACATGTTTAACCCGTTTACCAATTGGTGCCCTGTCTAGGCGCACTGCGGTTTTACAGTGCCTTCAGAAAGTATTCACCCCTAGACTTTTCCTACATTTAGTTGTTACAGCTGCAATTTTGTCCCTGGCTTAAACACAATACCCTATAATGTCAAAGTGGAATCATGATGTTTTTAGGAATTTTCACAAATTAATTAAAACTGCTTTGTTATGGCAAGCCAAGATAAGTTCATGAGTAAAAATGTGCTTAAGTCACATAAGTTGCATGGACTCAGTGCAATAGTGTTTAACATGACTTTTCAATGACTACCTAATCTCTGTACCCCACCCATACAATTACTGTATCTGTAATGTCCCTCAGTCGAGAAGTGAATTTCAAACACAGAATCTACCACAAAGACCAGAGAGGTTTTCCAATGCCTCACAAAGAAGGGCAGAAGTGTGGTGAAAGGGATTCGGCCTACCGCTTGTGTTTCAAAGCTCAAAGGCCAAGTTATTTTCAACTCTGACGTTGGCGGCGTCCTCTGAAGTTGTCGTCCCAATGGAATATGATTTGAAGGGTCTTGAATGAGTCTACTGATCGCCGGTGAAACATTTGACTTGTGAGTAGCTTTTTCCCCTTTGGTTGCATTTCTGTTTCTCCTGTTTGCAACGGAAATCTTTGAGATATCCATTTTTCTTGTTGTGTTGAAACCTAAACTAGGCGTTTTGTGACAATCGAATCAAAATCACCTGTTGGCGCGCACCTGTAACGCTCGCGAGGCCGTGGCTAAGAGCCAATTTATGCTTGATCCGAAAATGTGGTCTGAGACGCAATAGCGGGGCAGAGGCTGAATTGAGCTCTGTACCGCATCATGAGAACATGTACTAGTAGTGTATGACCAGTAGAGGGAGACAAGAGGTTGCACCTGCATTGAGGAATCATCAGTATTGTCATTATAGAAGTGTGGGGGGCTGCCACATTTCACGTCCACGTCATCAACTAGTGCTCAGGGAGTGAAAGAAATCAAACAAATAATGTTTCATTGTCACAAACACCGGATAGGTGCAGACAGTGATATGTGTTGTTTTACAGGGTCAGCCATAGTAGTATGGCGCCCCTGGAGCAAATTAGAGGTAAGTGCCTTGCTCAACAACATCAACATATTTTTCACCTTGTCTGCTCAGGTATCAAAATAGCATAACGCAGTGTCAACAGTTTCTACAGGAGTTGTCCTTTGAAGCCAGATCTGCCCTCTCCTCCTTGTCCACATCAGAGCCCTGTGCCACAACAATGGGACAGTGATGTGTACCTGGCCTTAGTGCTCAGACACCATCAGTAGCAGACAGCCACAATCTGCTTATGACCTGAAGCAGCAATATCAAACACTATGAGGAGACCTTTATATACAATTCTAAATAAAAGTGCATTTCATACTATGTTTATGAACAAAAAAATACATGTTTTTGAACTGAGAACACACACACCGCGTGCTTCCACCGAAACACAAGCTGTAAGGGAACATATACAGTGCATTTGGGAAGTATTCAGACCACTTTTTCCACAATTTGTTATGTTACAGTGTTATTCTAAAATGTATTAAAAAAATAAATAAATTGCTCATCCATCTACACACAATTTCCCATAATGATAAACCACAGTCAAGGATGATCCATAGAAACAGGATGCATCTGAGATCAATTTCAAGTCTCATAGCAAAGGGTCTTAATACCTATATAAATAAGTAATACATATGCTAAAATTTCTAAAAACCTCTTTTCACTTTGTCATTATGGGGTATTTGGTGTAGATTGATGACAAATGTATTTAATTTAATTCAATTTTAGAATAAGGCTGTAACGTAACAAAATGTGGACAAAGTCAAGGGGTCTGAATACTTTCCGAAAGCTCTGTATAGCCAAGCAGAACTGACATCTAAGTTTAAACCTGCTCCGTCCGGCCAGGCTGAGTCTGAGGCACATGCTCAAGAGAGCTCCAGGAATGGAAGATGAGAGTGAATGCTGAGTCATAAATACTTCTGTTTTTAAACTGTCCGACCGGGTCTATCACACCTAGGAAGGGAACGGGGGGTGTAAATCTGAGCTTTACAACACTTGCTTCCCAGGAGGTTAGGGCCAAGGGAGGAGAAGGAGAGTCCTATGGCTTTACACCCATCTACTCTTCCCCTGGGAGCAAGCCCCTTAGTTCTTCCCGTGGGGACAAGCCCCTTAGTTCTCCCCTGGGAACAAGCCCCTTAGTTCTTCCCTGGGAACAAGCCCCTTAGTTCTTCCCTGGGAACAAGCCCCTTAGTTCTTCCCCTGGGAGCAAGCCCCTTAGTTATTCCCCTGGGAACAAGCCCCTTAGTTCTTCCCTGGAAACAAGCCCGTTAATTCTTCCCGTGGGAACAAGCCCCTTAGTTTTTCCCCTGGGAACAAGCCCATTTAGTTCTTCCCCTGGGAACAAGCCCCTTAGTTCTTCCCCTGGGAACAAGCCCCTTAGTTCTTCCCCTGGGAACAAGCCCTGTAGTTCTCCCCCTGGGAACTAGCCCATTAGTTCTACACCTGGGAACAAGCCCTGTAGTTCTCCCCCTGGGAACAAGCCCTGTAGTTCTCCCCCTGGGAACTAGCCCATTAGTTCTACACCTGGGAACAAGCCCTGTAGTTCTCCCCCTGGGAACAAGCCCTGTAGTTCTCCCCCTGGGAACAAGCCCTGTAGTTCTCCCCCTGGGAACTAGCCCATTAGTTCTACACCTGGGAACAAGCCCTGTAGTTCTCCCCCTGGGAACAAGCCCCTTAGTTCTCCCTCTGGGAACAAGCCCCTTAGTTCTCCCTCTAAAGTCCTTTAGTTCTTCCTCTAGACACTGAGAAGTTTGTGTTTCAAAAATTCTGTGAAGCAGAAATGTTGTTTTATATAGGCAAAGAAACAAAATATACATTCTAGCACTAGTTGGGAAGTTGGAAATTCCAGATGGTATTGCATGTTTGCAGGATGATCAATAGCTTAACAAATAAACTGTCAATGTGTTTTTTATTTTTTCCTCACCAAGCGTCTATAGCTCATTCTGTCAATAGCACACAGTGGCTGATTCCACTATCAGCAATGCTTCTGAGACCCAGGCAGTCAAAGTCTCTTCAAAGGGGGGGACACTCTTGACCCAAACTGCTACAGACCTATATCTATCCTACCCTGCCTTTCTAAGGTCTTCGAAAGCCAAGTCAACAAACAGATTACCGACCATTTCGAATCTCACCATACCTTCTCTGCTATGCAATCTGGTTTCAGAGCTGGTCATGGGTGCACCTCAAGGTCCTTGAAACCAGATTGGACCGCTCAAGGTCCTAAACGATATCTTAACCGCCATCGATAAGAAACATTACTGTGCAGCCGTATTCATTGATCTGGCCAAGGCTTTCGACTCTGTCAATCACCACATCCTCATCGGCAGACTCTACCGCCTTTGATTCTCAAATGATTGCCTCGCCTGGTTCACCAACTACTTCTCTGATAGAGTTCAGTGTGTAAAATCGGAGGGTCTGCTGTCCGGACCTCTGGCAGTCTCTATGGGGGTGCCGCAGGGTTCAATTCTTGGACCGACTCTCTTCTCTGTATACATCAATGATGTCACTCTTGCTGCTGGTGAGTCTCTGATCCACCTCTACGCAGACGACACCATTCTGTATACTTCTGGCCCTTCTTTGGACACTGTGTTAACAACCCTCCAGGCTTCAATGCCATACAACTCTCCTTCCGTGGCCTCCAATTGCTCTTAAATACAAGTAAAACTAAATGCATGCTCTTCAACCGATCGCTGCCTACACCTGCCCGCCTGTCCAACATCACTACTCTGGACGGCTCTGACTTAGAATACGTGGACAACTACAATTACCTAGGTGTCTGGTTAGACTGTAAACTCTCCTTCCAGACCCACATCAAACATCTCCAATCCAAAGTTAAATCTAGAATTGGCTTCCTATTTCGCAACAAAGCATCCTTCACTCATGCTGCCGAACATACCCTTGTAAAACTGACCATCCTACCAATCCTCGACTTTGGCGATGTCATTTACAAAATAGCCTCCAATACCCTACTCAACAAATTGGATGCAGTCTATCTCAGTGCAATCCGTTTTGTCACCAAAGCCCCATATACTACCCACCATTGCGACCTGTACGCTCTCGTTGGCTGGCCCTCGCTTCATACTCGTCGCCAAACCCACTGGCTCCATGTCATCTACAAGACCCTGCTAGGTAAAGTCCCCCTTTATCTCAGCTCGCTGGTCACCATAGCATCACCCACCTGTAGCACGCGCTCCAGCAGGTATATCTCTCTGGTCACCCCCAAAACCAATTCTTTCTTTGGCCGCCTCTCCTTCCAGTTCTCTGCTGCCAATGACTGGAACAAACTACAAAAATCTCTGAAACTGGAAACACTTATCTCCCTCACTAGCTTTAAGCACCAACTGTCAGAGCAGCTCACAGATTACTGCACATGTACATAGCCCACCTATAATTTAGCCCAAACAACTACCTCTTTCCCTACTGTATTTATTTTATTTATTTATTTTGCTCCTTTGCACCCCATTATTTTTATTTCTACTTTGCACATTCTTCCACTGCAAATCTACCATTCCAGTGTTTTACTTGCTATATTGTATTTACTTTGCCAACATGGCCTTTTTTTGCCTTTACCTCCCTTATCTCACCTCATTTGCTCACATCGTATATAGACTTGTTTCTACTGTATTATTGACTGTATGTTTGTTTTACTCCATGTGTAACTCTGTGTTGTTGTATGTGTTGTACTGCTTTGCTTTATCTTGGCCAGGTCGCAATTGTAAATGAGAACTTGTTCTCAACTTGCCTACCTGGTTAAATAAAGGTGAAATAAAAACATAATAATAAATAAATAAAAAGTGATGTCCTAAAAAGTGCATTAAACAGTCATCACATTGGGAATAGACAGTATGGTAAAAAGGTAGTCTCCATAGGGTTATTTTACCACTGCACCACCTGTTTCCTTCAACTGTCTCACATTAAGCTAACGCTGGCTGGAGAGAGCAGCTGTGAAGGGTCTTTCTGGGAAGCATCTTTGCACCAGAGAGCCTTTTATTAGCGATAATGGCCCATTTGTTATTGTGTGTGTGTGTGTGTGTGTGTGTGTGTGTGTGTGTGTGTGTGTGTGTGTGTGTGTGTGTGTGTGTGTCTGCGTGTAGGTGTGCGTGTGTGTGTGTGTACTGTTTGAGTCATTTTGGGATGGAGCACTAGGCAACGTCATGTCTGGCAGGTACGATGAAAAGCACTTAACTTTGGCGGAGGTCAAAGGCATAGCATTGTGCAGCTCAGCAACCATTAAGTGATGGACAACAAAATGGGAGAGATGGAGAGAGGATGAGTCCTTAAAGATCTAGCCTATAGGGGATAGGAGCTAGAGGTTGTGCCTCATTACCCAGAGTACCCTAGTCTATAGGTCAGTGGTCTAGACCTGTGTGGGGTTGAATGACCCATACATCCTTCAGCTTTCATCATAAGTATGCTCTATCCGGACTGACCCATGGTACACTTGAGGAGCAGGCCCCTCTCTGGTTACCAGTCTTTGGTATTGGGGTCTATTTCTGGAATCCTCTCCCGCTCTCCCTCTCTCTCTCCGTCTCTCTCTCCCCCTCGCTCCCTCCTCCCTTCCTCTCTCTCCCTCTCTCTCTCCCCCTCGCTCTCTCCTCCCTCTCTCTCTCCCCCTCGCTCCTTCCTCCCTCCCTCTCTCTCCCTCTCTCTCTCGCTCTCTCTCCCTTCCTCTCCAGGTGGAGGTGTTATATATACATATACTCAGTGGGATGGATCACGGCTCAGATCAGGGATGCGACGGGAATAGCCTTCCCCCTCCTGCAAGGTGTGACGGGAATAGCCTTCCCCCTCCTGCAAGGTGTGATGGGAATAGCCTTCCCCCTCCTGCAAGGTGTGACGGGAATAGCCTTCCCCCTCCTGCAAGGTGTGATGGGAATAGCCTTCCCCCTCCTGCAAGGTGTGACGGGAATAGCCTTCCCCCTCCTGCAAGGTGTGACGGGAATAGCCTTCCCCCTCCTGCAAGGTGTGACGGGAATAGCCTTCCCCCTCCTGCAAGGTGTGACGGGAATAGCCTTCCCCCTCCTGCAAGGTGTGACGGGAATAGCCTTCCCCCTCCTGCAAGGTGTGACGGGAATAGCCTTCCCCCTCCTGCAAGGTGTGATGGGAATAGCCTTCCCCCTCCTGCAATGTTTGATGGGAATAGCCTTCCCCCTCCTGCAAGGTGTGATGGGAATAGCCTTCCCCCTCCTGCAATGTTTGATGGGAATAGCCTTCCCCCTCCTGCAAGGCTCCCGGCGGGCCGGGTGACCATGAAAGATGATGGGCAGGTGGAAACTTCTAGCCCTGCACATTCAGCTGGACCACGCTGGGAGCTGTCAGTGAGGTTCATTTTGTGATGCTTGTGATTTGTGGGCAGGGTTAAGTTAAGCCTCAACAATCACTCATATTAGCAAACTTATTTAATTTCAAACTACACATTTCTCTAGTACGGCCCTATGGGTTATTTATCATAATGAACAATATCAGCAAAATGTCCACAATAAGTGGTCAGTTTGGTGGTGTCGATCATTTTCAGTTTATCGTCCCAGGTCTGAGATGCTTTAATGTCAATATTCTATCTGGCTCCCTTTTATAGAAGTTAAGATATTTAATAGCCATTTTTCTCCAGTTGACTATTTCTTACTGATTTCTTACTGAAAGTCACTGATGACTATATTAACTTTCTTACTTCACGTTGTCAATTAGAGAGGATGTTAAATTGCTAGGATAAGTATCGTAAATAAACCTAGCTGAGATATAATGATAGTACGTCACTCTCAAAATGGCTGACATAGCTGTCAATGAAAAACATCAGCGCAGGCATTCAGCACAGCCTCCCCAAGAGGCAGATCACATCCATCATGCCTCAGTGACTGACTGCAAGGCCAACGATGAACTAGTTACAGTGCCTTGCGAAAGTATTTGGCCCCCTTGAACTTTGCGACCTTTTGCCACATTTCAGGCTTCAAACATAAAGATATAAAACTGTATTTTTTTGTGAAGAATCAACAACAAGTGGGACACAATCATGAAGTGGAACAACATTTATTGGATATTTCAAACTTTTTTAACAAATCAAAAACTGAAAAATTGGGCGTGCAAAATTATTCAGCCCCCTTAAGTTAATACTTTGTAGCGCCATCTTTTGCTGCGATTACAGCTGTAAGTCGCTTGGGGTATGCCTCTATCAGTTTTGCACATCGAGAGACTGACATTTTTTCCCATTCCTTTTTCCCATTCCATTCCAAACAGCTCGAGCTCAGTGAGGTTGGATGGAGAGCATTTGTGAACAGCAGTTTTCAGTTCTTTCCACAGATTCTCGATTGGATTCAGGTCTGGACTTTGACTTGGCCATTCTAACACCTGGATATGTTTATTTTTGAACCATTCCATTGTAGATTTTGCTTTATGTTTTGGATCATTGTCTTGTTGGAAGACAAATCTCAGTCCCAGTCTCAGGTCTTTTGCAGACTCCATCTGGTTTTCTTCCAGAATGGTCCTGTATTTGGCTCCATCCATCTTCCCATCAATTTAACCATCTTCCCTGTCCCTGCTGAAGAAAAGCAGGCCCAAACCATGATGCTGCCAACACCATGTTTGACAGTGGAGATGGTGTGTTCAGGGTGATGAGCTGTGTTGCTTTTACGCCAAACATAACGTTTTGCATTGTTGCCAAAAAGTTCAATTTTGGTTTCATCTGACCAGAGCACCTTCTTCCACATGTTTGGTGTGTCTCCCAGGTGGCTTGTGGCAAACTTTAAACAACACTTTTTATGGATATCTTTAAGAAATTGCTTTCTTGCCACTCTTCCATAATGGCCAGATTTGTGCAATATACGACTGATTGTTGTCCTATGGACAGAGTCTCCCACCTCAGCTGTAGATCTCTGCAGTTCATCCAGAGTGATCATGGGCCTCTTGGCTGCATCTCTGATCAGTCTTCTCCTTGTATGAGCTGAAAGTTTAGAGGGACGGCCAGGTCTTGGTAGATTTGCAGTGGTCTGATACTCCTTCCATTTCAATATTATCGCTTGCACAGTGCTCCTTGGGATGTTTAAAGCTTGGGAAATCTTTTTGTA
Organism: Oncorhynchus mykiss; assembly: GCF_057628025.1. Classification (NCBI taxonomy): domain Eukaryota; kingdom Metazoa; phylum Chordata; class Actinopteri; order Salmoniformes; family Salmonidae; genus Oncorhynchus; species Oncorhynchus mykiss. Next base: position 21,451,427 of record NC_143039.1, read on the forward strand.
TCCAAATCCGGCTTTAAACTTCTTCACAACAGTATCTCGGACCTGCCTGGTGTGTTTCTTGTTCTTCATGATGCTCTCTGCGCTTTTAACGGACCTCTGAGACTATCACAGTGCAGGTGCATTTATACGGAGACTTGATTACACACAGGTAGATTGTATTTATCATCATTAGTCATTTAGGTCAACATTGGATCATTCAGAGATCCTCACTGAACTTCTGGAGAGAGTTTGCTGCACTGAAAGTAAAGGAGCTGAATAATTTTGCACGCCCAATTTTTCAATTTTTGGATTTGTTAAAAAAGTTTTGAAATATCCAATAAATGTCATTCCACTTCATGATTGTGTCCCACTTGTTGTTGATTCTTCACAAAAAAATACAGTTTTATATCTTTATGTTTGAAGCCTGAAATGTGGCAAAAGGTCGCAAAGTTCAAGGGGGCCGAATACTTTCGCAAGGCACTGTATATCTGAGGGCACAGGAACTAGCCTGAGTCCCTCATCTGTTTGTGCTGTCTTGACAACCGCTATGTCAACGTCACGCCAAAGTTGCACAAGACAGCACAAACAGAGTTGGGAGTCAGGCTAGACAGGAACGTCCCTCAGAGTTCATAGTGAGTTGATGAATGATGTGTGTAGTTGGCAACTCAATGTGTTTTTGAATTGCACACACTATAAAGAGACTCCTCTCAACTCTCTGGAAAAAGTTGGCCTGGCTATATAATCTATTTTCCTGTATTCCAACAGTTTATTTTACAGTGGGGACTGAGTGTGTATTGTCATGCTGTCCTGCGTTATTGTTCTCCTGAGTAGGACAACAGGTGGCTCTGATAGTACAGGCCACGCCGCGTCTCCATGACAACCCCCAGCACATTGTAGATAAGGTCAGAGTTGATGGTAGCCCATTGGGATCTAAATCTATAAGGGGATATTTTCTACCTCCCCTAGCAGGCACTGTGAGGCCCACCTTTTAGTCTGTTTCTGGCAAGATGTATGTGTATGTGTCAAGGAGAGGTTCCGATGACAGCTGGGGACTGACACAATGGAAGCCTCGAATGTGCCTTTACCTCACCACACACGCAGTTTGTGTCAGTCCAGACACACTTCCAGACACTGAAACATTGACACCACTGCTACTCAGCAGAAGGCCAGAGGTAAAGCCTTCCCACCCACACACCCACCGCAGCACTGCTAGCTGATGGAAAACACAGACCCGCACGGAGCCAAGGACACATTGAAAGGAGTCTGAGATGTAGTTCCGTGGTTGCCGTGGTCGGACAGAAAACAGTCCCACAGGAGAGCATGCCTCAGTGAATGTCCAAGCGTAGAACAGTATACTTCTGGAATAGAACGCTGGGTTTTAAAGGGGAAAAACATGCTGTGAAATTCAGTGATTCTTTGCAAAATACAGTTTTCAATTATTTTCAGAGTTGACTGGCAAAGATCATAGAATCTTGACATTGTTTTGAATACTGCTATGCTCCTATCAGACCACCATTTTGATTCCCCACATGCAAATCAAATGCCTTGTCCTAAGGTACCAGAGCAGGTGACATGGTCACCCGGACTCTATTGTCATCCAGAATAGACCACCTGAGTCAAATAAAACCTAGAATGCATTTTACTCTGTCACCTTGTGTCACCTATTGTTTAAGCTGTGGGTGATGTGGGTACCAGTGTCCTCAGTAAAACTAAGTTCCTGACTTCATGTAGGGATCAGCTTTCCAAAGCTGTCCTGATGAAGGTAGATTCCATAGAATGACATATAGAACTATAGGATGTGTATGGTAGATGCTATTAGGGTCTTACTGGCCAATCTCTTTCAACTTGGGAACTGTCCCTCTCTTCATAAAACAACAATCAACCAATCCCAAACTGACTAACCTACCCCTGGGCACTTGAAACAAGTTACACCCCCCCCCCCTCTCTTCTTCCTCTTTCCTTCCTCTCTCTCTATCTCCACGGGGACAGTCCCAGACTCCTTAGGGATCAGTTCCCTGACAGGACCATCTGGCCAAGTGTGTGTGTGTGTGTGTGTGCGTGTGTGCGTGTGTGTGTGTGTGTGTGTGTGTGTCATTAGGGGTAGGTTAAATTTAGCAGCGAGGCAGATATCTGCATGCCAGGTCCTATCTGTCCCTTTACCCCCTCCCTCCCTCTCTCCTTCCCTCCCTCCCTCTCTCTCTCCTTCCCTCCCTCTCTCTCTCTCTCCTTCTCTCCCTCCCTAGTCATTTCTCTCTACTGCACCACACTGTCCTTCTATCCAGTCCTCTATCACAGCAGCGTCTCATTCCCCCTCTTTCTGTCTCTCTCTCTCCCAGGCACGCTCCCTCTCTCCGTCAGCATTGGCGGGAGAGTGATTCACCCCCCTCCTCCTCCCCCATCGCTCTAACTGGATTGTACAGACAGAGGCAAGCTGAGGACACAGGAGAGGAGAAAAAGGGCTCGATCAGGGAAGGAAGACGTGGAAACACTACACACTGGATAACATTTCCTCTCTGCTAGCAGGGGGCTACAGAGCAACACAGTGACACTGCAGCAGTAGCAGCAAGCAGCGGTCTGGACTACAGCTTTGACTCACCGCTCACTGAGGTAAGACTGGTTGTCAGCTACACGCTGCAGCTAAACCCAGAGAGGGAGGTCAAACTACATGGACTTCTCTCTCTGTACCCATGACAACCCTCTTTGTCTACAGTATTTCATTCAGTTTATCATGTGCATTCTGCAGTGTATGGAGACAGGCTGGTGTTGAGTGGGTGTTGCTGTGACGATGTTGTGGCTAATCAGACAGGGCAGGTAGACTGCATGAAGGGAACATGTAGTGACCACATAGACCACTCTGCTCACTGTTGTATTCTCAGTGAGGTCAGCTGAGGGAGTTGGTTTACAGATCCACTATCAATCCTAATGACTCCTGTTGATTTGACATCTTTGCATCATTACTGTGTTTTGGGTGCATATCTGCATGAGTATTGATGTTGTGTTTGTGTATCTGGATAAAATATTGTACTGAAAAAAAGGTGCTGTCTAGAACCGAAAGGGTTCTTTGGCTGTCCCCATAGCATGAAGAACCCTTTTGGTTCCAGGTGTAACCCTTTTGGGTTTCATCTAGAACCCTTTCCACAGATGGTTCTACATGGAACCCAAAAGGGTTCTACCTGGAACCAAAAATGGTTATCCAATGGGGACAGCTGGAAAACCCTTTTGGAACCTTTTTTTCTAAGAGTGTAGATCAGTTTCTAGTCAAACATAATCCCATGTGATTGACTGCAGCTAATATGAACATATTTATCGATTGTCAACTGAGAAGTGCAGGAAGTATTTACCACCTAGTCCACTGGGCAATAGTTACGTTAAGTTCTGATTACCTTCTAGTCAATTTCCTTACCACACATCAAAGACAAAGATCAACAAAGCTGGCCTATGGATGTTCTACATTGAAGTGGTACAGTGACAGCAGCAGGGTATTTCCTAAGGGCAGCGGGTCCAGGCTCAGGGCCCTGTGCGTCTCAGATCCCCAGGGGGCTGTGGGGGATATGGAGGGGCCGAGCCAGATGGGGTTATCAGGCCTTCACCTAGCAGATCCGTTTTGAACGTGTCGCCCCAGAGCAGGGAGGTGGAGGCGAATGCCTGGCCGTCATCAATACATTTTAGCAGGGACCAGATTATTCTGGCTGTGGATCAGACTGGCGCAAACATGGCGCACAAAGCAAGCCCCTCTGTGTTTGGTCGTCATTTCTCAAGCTAGAGCAGATCATTCCCACGTTTAGAGTAGCTCATTTAGTGGGTACAGTATGGTCAATATGTGACCCAAGAGGAGTCGGTCGTTCAGGGTTCCTAACCTAAAGACCATTAGAACTCCTTCAACATTGTTTACATTTATGTTATCAATTCCCAGGAGGCTCCAGGGTTTGGCATGGCAACCCTACAGTGGTAAAGCACATTGGATGTTTGTGTAACATGAAAAGGACCACATCATCTTCGGTGACAGTACAGACCTTTTAGGTTGATCCCTCATTCAGCGTCAACGCCTACCTTTCTCCTCGTGGACATACTTTCTATAGTTCAGATCTATATGTCAATCCCTCTAGTGTTAAAGTCTGAACATTTAGTGTCACCAAGGCATTCAGGAAACAAACAGCTATAGCGTTAGTCAGTGACTGCCTCTCCCCTCGTCTAACCTGCTAACTGTAGTTCAGATCTTTATGTCAATCCCTCTAGTGTTAAAGTCTGAACATTTAGTGTCACCAAGGCATTCAGGAAACAAACAGCTATAGCGTTAGTCAGTGACTGCCTCTCCCCTCGTCTAACCTGCTAACTGTAGTTCAGATCTTTATGTCAATCCCTCTAGTGTTAAAGTCTGAACATTTAGTGTCACCAAGGCATTCAGGAAACAAACAGCTATAGCGTTAGTCAGTGACTGCCTCTCCCCTCGTCTAACCTGCTAACTGTAGTTCAGAACATTATGTCAATCCCTCCAGTGTTAAAGTCTGAACATTTAGTGTCACCAAGGCATTCAGGAAACAAACAGCTATAGCGTTAGTCAGTGACTGCCTCTCCCCTCGTCTAACCTGCTAACTGTAGTTCAGAACATTATGTCAATCCTTCCAGCGTTGAGTCTGAACATTAGAGGTCATCGATCCATGCATAAAACAGGAATGGTCTGTGTCTGTCTTCCTTCATCTATAACCTGAGGAAGCTCCATGCTCTTCTCTAGACATGCCCCATATAAGCCTAACACTAAACCTAAACCCAACACTAATCTGTGCTGTAAGCAAATATTTGTCCTGACAGAAGGACACCCAGCAATGCTCCATATGAACTTTTAAAAGGCCTGAGACCCAACAGAGTGGTTTGTGAGTCCAAGCGACAGGCTAACACATACAACCAGGCCTGACCTGAAATACTTTAAGAAATGAAGAGATGGGAAACATCATTGGATTCATATTAACGACCATTGTGTATGTTGCCCGTATGTTGTCAATGGACCGTGCGGTGCATTCTGGGTACAATCCCATAAGGAGTGCCCTCCTTCAAGGAGTCAATGGGAGTCAATTGGGCACCAGCTCCAAAATCCAACATTAGCATGAATTACGTAAACAAGAAGCACAACATTACAAATATTTTCTGAGATGTGAGATAATTAACTTGTTCTCTGTAATATCATATAGCTTTGAAATCATGACATGTCATACTTTTGAGGACAATAGGCAGGTTTCTCGACTCATACCTTCATACCACCTTTTAGAAGGGAATGCTTGACGATTAGCTTAACAACTGCATGACAACATGAACCTGATTGGTTGACAGTCTGCTGGGTGGGGCAGCATAGTACTTTCCTCTATTCATTGGCCAATGAGTTTCCCATCTCCTCATTTCTTAAAGTATTTCTGGCATGGCGTGGCCTGTCCGTGGTGCCTGCCTCCTCAGGCGTTGTAATCTGACTGTAAGCCTGGGATGTGGTGAGACAGCTAGGGCCTAGGGAGGCTCTGAGGGTGTGTGGATGTGGTGAGACAGCTAGGGCCTAGGGAGGGTCTGAGAGTGTGTGGATGTGGTGAGACAGCTAGGGCCTAGGGAGGGTCTGAGGGTGTGTGGATGTGGTGAGACAGCTAGGGCCTAGGGAGGGTCTGAGGGTGTGTGGATGTGGTGAGACAGCTAGGGCCTAGGGAGGGTCTGACAGTCTGTGTATGACAGTGGCTGGTAAAACTTTAAATCAAAGATCGGGCTCATAGTAATGGAACAGTATCAAACCGTCATTAATATGAGCTGCCCTCCCCTCACCAGCCTCCACTGGTGTATGCCCAGGTTACATGTGAAGTCCCAGTAGGAGTGTACAGTATGTGTGGGATGAACAAGGGAGACAGGGGGGTGAGGAGAGAGGGATCAAGGAACAGCTGAATCAGCAGAGCCCAGGGATTTGGGCTTATAAATTCCATTGGGCCATTTGTGCAGAGTGATGGATTGGATGGGGTACTGATGCAGTGTTGACCCCATGGTTACCGTAGAGATTGTTACCTTGGTTTGGCACCAACATGCTCTGCTGTCTGGTTCCTTCAGTGTGATTGACAGTTTGGGGGAAGTGGGGCAGTAATCAGTACATCAGACTGACAAGCATTAGTCACACCTCCTGCTGTCTAGAACTAGAGGGGAATTGGGTTAGTGATCTGTTTACCTTGTGTGTGTGTGTGTGTGTGTGTGTGTGTGTGTGTGTGTGTGTGTGTGTGTGTGTGTGTGTGTGTGTGTGTGTGTGTGTGTGTGTGTGTGGCAGCTGACTGAAGCTGATACCTGTGCATCCGTGCAGGTATCAAATAAATACATGAACAGGTACAGCTGATGTTGCTGTGAGGCCAGATATGAAGCCATGTCTGCAGGCAGTGAGATCTTCACGTTACTGCCACCATCATTCTGTCTCATTAACGTACTGTGAGGCCGTGGCCCCTAATACCAACCATGGCTGTAGACTCCTCCCTTCTTCCCCTCAGCCAAATCCCTTCACTAAGGGTTTAAGGGGGGCTGGCCGGGGTGTTTGCCAGGCTTCATCAACACTTCATCTGTCTCCTCATGACAGTAGTTGGATTCTGCAGTAATACTTCTTTGGCCTCAATTGCAGATGAACTAAAACCACACAGGGAGTTTCTTCAGAAAGTTGACACAGGTGTTGACTGCATTAAAACCGACATACCCCACAAGCTGCCCCTGCTACTGCTGTGGACATTGATACTGTGCATGCAGGCTTTTGTTCCAGCCCAGCACAACCACAACCACACCTACAGTACCAGTCAAAAGTTTGGACCTACTCATTCAAGGGTTTTTCTTTATTTTTACTATTTTCTACATGATTCCATGTGTTATTTCATAATTTTGATGTCTTCACTAATATTATACAATGTAGAAAATAGTAAAAAAAAAATAATAATAATAATCTTTGAACGAGTAGGTGTGTCCAAACTTTTGACTGTTACTGTAATTCAATAAATCCAATAGCACCAAGCCCTGGACTCACTGAACCCAGTGTGTTAGTGCTGGACCAGGTCTTGTGGTTTGTCCATCATGTGGTCTGAGGGAGGCCATGGAGGGGGCTGGTCAGAGAGACAGGGGCTAGAAAGGGGCCAAGATTGAGATGGGGGCTGGTCAGAGAGACGGGGGCTAGAGAGGGGCCAGGGTTGAGACGGGGGCTGGTCAGAGAGATGGGGGCTAGAGAGGGGCCAGGCTGGAGATGGGGGATGGTCAGAGAGATGGGGGCTAGAGAGGGGCTGGGGTTGAGATGGGGGCTGGTCAAAGAGACAGTGGCTAGAGAGGGGCCAGGGTTGAGATGGGGGATGGTCAGAGAAACAGTGGCTAGAGAGGGGGTTGAGATGGGGGATGGTCAAAGAGACAGTGGCTAGAGAGGGGCCAGGGTTGAGATGGGGGATGGTCAGAGAAACAGTGTCTAGAGAGGGGGTTGAGATGGGGGATGGTCAAAGAGACAGTGTCTAGAGAGGGGGCTGAGATGGGGGATGGTCAAAGAGACAGTGGCTAGAGAGGGGGTTGAGATGGGGGATGGTCAAAGAGACAGTGTCTAGAGAGGGGGTTGAGATGGGGGCTGGTCAAAGAGACAGTGGCTAGAGAGGGGGTTGAGATGGGGGATGGTCAGAGAGACAGTGGCTAGAGAGGGGGTTGAGATGGGGGCTGTAGCGGGGTTGACCAGTGCCAGTGGGACTCGAGCCAAGCACATGTAGCTCCCCAAAGAGCAGCGAGGTTGCTTCCTTTTTAGACCAGGTATCCTGTTTCCTCACAGAATGCCACTGGTGTAGTCTCTGAGAAAAGAGCTCTCGCTCTCATATATATATATATATATCTGAAGAGAAATTCTAATGTTGTACGTAGCTAAATATCAGCATGTTTATTTTTAACCTTCTATTTGTCATTTAGAATCACAGCATAGCTTCAAGCTGCACTGCAGTTGTTGAATCTGTGGGTTGAAGGAGAATTCAGAGCTGTAGGGACGTTTCTCTCCCCAGTTAGAGAATATGTAGGGAGGCAGAGAAGTGAGTTGTTTACTAGTCCCTCTTGAGACCTTCTGGCCTAGCTACCAGAGTGACCATGAGCTCTGTCAAAACAAGTCTGCACTGTAGTATTTACACAGTTCAACATTCCTTTTTCCCTACAATCAAGTCAAATCACACAATGGTCTTTGGGTAGTGCGTTGTAAAAACAGCTGATAGACTCCTCTCACAGACAGGTAGAAATAGGTACACTCTTAGAAAAAAGTGTGCTATCTAGAACCTAAAAGGGTTCTTCGACTGTCCCCATAGGGGAACCCTTTGAAAGGACTCTTTTTGGTTCCAGGTAAAACCCTATGCGGTTCCATGTAGAACGTTCTGTGGAAAGGGTTCTACATGGAACCGCATAGGGTTTTACCTGGAACCAAAAAGGGTTCTTCTAAGGGGACAGCCGAAGAACCCTTTTGGAACCCTTTTTTCTAAGATTGTACAGATTTCAGGATGAGACAGGTGTATGTAGGTGTAGTGGTAGTGATCGGGCTTAAGTAAACAAATATACACATTAAATGGTTGGTCTGTTTGTATCTTGCTCAGACTCCTAAAGCCACAGAGCAGGCGGGGAGCATTGGCCACTCGCTGCGTCTATACACAGTACATTAGGCCTGGAGTGATGGATGAGCGTCCGTGCTGCATTAGACACTCAGCAGCAGATGAAAAGGCCTCATTTTAATGTCTGAAAGAGCCGTGCCTGTGGAATCCTATAGCTGGGGTGTTACAGGGTGAATCCCCAGCTTCTAAACTTGTCAGAGAAGGCTGGACCTGCTCAGCCTGAGGTCCAGACTAAGCCTGGTGTGAGACATATTGCTGGTGAGCTAGTGAATAAAGAAGGGATTAGGTTTTAGGCTGATTGGATGAACCATTTCTGGATTGAACATATACAGGGCATTCTGAAACTATTCAGACCCCTTCACTTTTTCTACATTTTGTTACATTACAGCCTTATTCTAAAATTGATGAAATTGTTTTTCCCCCCTTCATCAATCTACACACAATACCCCATAATGACAAAGCAAAAATTGATTTTTAGACATTTTTGCTCATTTATAAAAAATAAAAACACAGAAATATGTTATTTACATAAGTATTCAGACCCTTTGCTATAAGATTCAAAACTGAGCTCAGGTGCATCCTGTTTCCATTGATCATCCTTGAGATGTTTCTACAACTTGATTGGAGTCCACATGGGGTAAATTCAATTGATTTGACATGGTTTGGAAAGGCACACACCTGTCTATATAAGGTCCTACAGTTGACAGAGCACGTCAGAGCAAAAACCAAGCCATGAGGTCGAAGGATTGGATAAGACGGCACAAGTACTGGGTTCCCTGCTAAATGCGAGCTAGTGAAAGAATAAAAGGTCATTGAGTTCCAATTGGTTAAAAACAGCCCCACTGGTTGCAGTGGCCCTTGTTGTTGTCCCGTCTATGACATCACGTCGCTAGGGACGGTCATACTAAAAATGACAGAGAGCGTATCTTGTCACAGCCACACCTTATGCCACTCTGGAACTCATCAAATGTCAGGAGCAATTATCAGGCTATTTTCTCCCCATAGAACATGTTCCCCTCAACCGTTCCCTTTTTATTTAAGGCTACTGATTGACTGAGGCATGTTACACACACAGCACTGGATATGAGCTCTGGCCTCCAGGATACAGCATGGTGCAGTGTCAGGCTGGCATGGGGCCCAGTACTGAGCTACCCATGAGGTGTGAGGAGGGTACAGTACACCTTCTGTCTGCCATATAGTCCAGTTAGACCTTATAACAGGCCTGGCTTAAGCTATGGTCCAATCTCTCTTAGACTGCAGCTTTTCTCCACATCGTCTTTCCCTCAGGATACCAGTAAAGGAAGTAGGGCACAGTGGTGTGGAACACTCAGATAGAAATATATTTAGTAGAACAGAACAGACATGGCTCTATTACATGTAGAGTAAGGAATCTTGTCAGTTCTTTTTATGACATGTCTACCTGAATGTGTTCCAAATGACCTGCTAGGTAGTTTTGGTAGTTAGGGGCTCGCTGTTGGTAGCTGTTTTGTTTATTTGGATCCTCATTAGCCTTTGCAGAAGCAGCATCTACTCTTCCTGGGGTCCACAGCTATATCAATACCACAACAGATCACTTAGATCTACAGCCATGCTTCGCTAGCAAATCATTGCAAGGAATAATTAACCTGGGCCCGGTTTCCCAAAAGTGTTGGCATTTAGGCTTACGAGCGTTTTAACGATGCATCTTTCCTACAACGGCTGAAGATGTTAAATAGGTTTCCCAAAACACCACGCAGAGAGAACGTTCGCTAAGTGCGTCATTGAGGCATGGGTTGATACTGATAGGATCGAAAGGCAACGCTGCTCTCGGATCAGCTTTCTCTATTCAAATCTTACCTTAACATTCTAATTATTCCACAGTACTGACGATGGATCAGCTCCTAGAAAGATATTATCACCTATCGCTGCAAATATTAGGCAGCTTATTATAATGCTTACTCTTTAATAATGCACTAAATCAAGATTTGGCACATCATTGCGCACATGTTACACATCATGAAATATATTGAGACAAATTATAGACAGTAGCATACAAGTATCAAAATAGAACTAAATTGAACGTTAAATGTATTGCAATATGATTTACATAGGCCTATAGCCTACCGTAGGCAACTTTCTATTTGTAGTCAACTTTGTTGTGAAGTTATCAGCAGTCACAGAGAGACAGATAAAACATGGGATTCTATGTTTAGCGGAGATCTTCTGTGTATAAAGTGACTTGGGAGACGCAATCTCCACCCGGCACAGCCAGAAGAGGACTGGCCACCCCTCATAGCCTGTTTCCTCTCTAGGTTTCTTCCTAGGTTCTGGCCTTTCTAGGGAGTTTTTCCTAGCCACCATGCTTCTACACCTGCATTGCTTGCTGTTTGGGGTTTTAGGCTGGGTTTCTGTACAGCACTTTGAGCTATCAGCTGATGTAAGAAGGGCTATATACATTTGATTTGATTTGACTTAACTGTTCTACGAGTGGTCTGAGGGGGTCGTTAGATTAAGAGCGTTTTCAAGTGCAACTTTAATAACAATGTTTTTGGGAAACAGCTCGGAGATTTAACGATGCTCCTTCGATACTTTTGGGAAACCGGGCCCTGATGTTTTCCATCTTAGATTTGTTAGCGTAAAGGTTCAAATCTCCAAACAGGAGACTCCAGCCAGTGTTAGTCAATACATTACGGTCAATACAAGTGAGTGGTTTTAAATAGCCGATCAATTCCCTCTTTCCCAGCGAGTCAATCAATGAGGAGATGCTTAATGCTTAACTAATCACCATCAAGGGGGAAGAGTGACATCAATTGTGACCTCGACAGCTGGTCAATGGCCTAATTGGTTACCTCAGCCTGCTGCGCTAGCAAATAACAATATGTGTTATTCTTAGTGAAGAGTTCAAAGCTTATTGAACTGATATTGTAGCTGTCCAAATTCTTAGATACATGAGATTTCAGTCTGACAGACAAACAGACAACTACCCTTGAGGGTCTGTTGCCGTGAGCAACAGTGAGCTAAACTGTCACGATTCTTCAAAATCGAACCCAGAAGCAGACCAGGACAAGGAGAGTAGGAAAAAGGTGAGTATTTATTTACAAGTGAATGGGTAGATATATCCAGGTGGTGTAGCGAGTAGCGGTGATGAGTTGATGGGAGTAAATAGGTGGATCCAATGGGGAAGCGGAATCCTCTGACGACCAGGCGGGAATGGGGTAAATGATCCGGGTGAGTAACTGAAGACAGAACAAACAGAGGTAAGTTCAAGGCAAGCAATACGTAACAAACAACAAAACAAATTCTATCCAACTTGAGGCTGATACTCTGGCACAACATACTGTTCATGGCTAACAATCCGGCAGGGAATGGATGTCAGGTCAGAGCTTTTGAAGGGGAGAGGTGATGATCAGGACAGGTGTGCAGATTACTGATGGGATACAGGTGCGGGTGAACATGATCTCCCAACAAGCTAATTCACCCGGCAACCAGACAGGGTGCGTTCCAGGACACCGGAAACACACTCCAGGACAGAAACACAGGCAAACACAGACTCAGGAAGCGGGATTCGTGACATAAACTGGTTATAAATCAACTATGCATGTTTTCACTGTGTGGCTAACCATTTAGTTTGATTAAAAACACCACATGGATTAAACAGAAAAGATTACAATCACAGTGTCAGGCTGGTATATGTACATGTATTTACATGTATTTACATATATGTAAATTACAGATATAGAAATATATGTTTAAACCTGATATGTACATATTTAAATATATGTACAAAAATATATGGACATATTTCAAAATTGGCCATTTTCATATACTTCTACATAGAGGTTTATACACTGAGTATACAAAACATTAATAACACCTGCTTTTTCCATGACCAGGTGAATCCAAGTGAAAGCTATGGTCGGTTATTGATGTCACTTGCTAAATCCACTTCAATCAGTGAAAACGCAACTTTGGAAACCTAATGCTAAGGTACCAGAGGTCAATGAGACTCGACATTATCATCGGGGTAGAATATTCTGTGAGGTGTTTATTTTACACATGCAATTTACAAATAATGTACATATATTTTATTTATTTATATATATGATAAATACATTTTCCTAATATATTTAAAAATATTAGATATATATATTTAACCCCCTCCCCCGTAGTGGGGCGGATCGAGTGACCCTAATTATAGCAGGCAGCGGGCCGTTGGGCAAGCGTGGATTACAGAGAGATCATCCCACCTCAAGTCTGGGCACATAAACACACCTTTATTTAACTAGGCAAGTCAGTAAGAACAAAATCTTATTTACAATGCCGGCCTACCAAAAGGCCTCCTGCGGGGACGGGGGCTGGGATTTAAAAAAATATATATACAGTGTATATAAATAAACGCATATATATAGATATATAGATATAGATATATATACATATACATATATAGAGATATAGATATATTTACATATAAATATAGGACAGAACACACATCACGACGAGACAACACAACACTACATAAAGAGAGACCTAAGACAGAACATAGCAAGACAGCAACACAACATGACAACAACACGGTAGCAACACAACATGGTAGCAGCACAAAATATGGTACAAACATTATAGGGCACAGACAGTAGCACAAAGGGAAAGAAGGTAGAGACAACAATACATCACGAAAAGCAGCAAGCACAGAGGCTTAATAACGGCAACACGAGCACTGCAACAGCTAGCCCCACTCCAACATCTAGCACAGGCTAGGCTAGCCCCACTGCAGCAGCCATCACAGGCTAGGCTAGCCCCACTCCAACAGCTAGCAGGGCCGAATTAGCTGCATGGCTAATAGCCATAGCCGCGTCTTGCTCAACAGACTATAAACTGTGGGACATGTTAAGGACGAAGCATAGAGATGGTTCACAGTTCTGTGGAGCCATTTCTCTTTTTTGGGGCTTTCATGACTCCTACTGAGCAGAATGAATCCAGTGATATTTTATAATCCCTTGTGGGTATTTTGTATACGCCTGGTGTTTACTGAGAAGGAAGTGACCTTTGCAATTTAACCTAGTTGGCCTCTTCACATATGAGCCTTTCAACTGTGAAGATTGCCTGATAACATAACTGGTCTACATTCCTAGCATCAATGTGTTCTGTGTTTTTTTAAACCTTTATTTTACCAGTTATGTTGACTGTGAACACATTCTCATTTACAGCAATGACCTGGGGAATAGTTACAAGGGAAAGGAGGCAGGATGAATGAGCCAATTGGAAGCTGGGGATGATTAGATAGTCATGATGGTATGAGGCTCAGTTTGGGAATTTAGCCAGGACACCAGGGTTACCACCCCTACTCTTACAATAAGTGTCATGGGATCTTCAGTAACCACAGAGAGACAGGACACCCATTTAACATCCCATCCGAAAGACAGCACCCTATATAGGGCAATGTCCCCAATCACTGCTCTGGGGCACGAGGATATTCTTTTAGACCAGAGGAAAGTGTGCCTCCTACTGCCCCTCCAACACCACCTGGTCTCCCATCCAGGGACCGACTAGGACCAACCCTGCTTAGCTTCAGAGGCATGCCAGCAGTGGGATGGATGCAGGGTGTATGGGATGCAGGGTGTATGGTACTAGCTGAATTTCCACCATTACTTCTCTCCTCTTCCATACTGGAGCTCCACTTCTTGTTTTACATGTTTCCTTCCCCTTTCCCCAGTAGGGGGCATAAAGCTGCAAGCTAAAGTCTGAAAAATGGAACTTGAAGTTTTTGACATCAAGTGGACTAATTGGATCATAGTATGCTTAACTTATTCTAGTACTCTTAGATTCTTAGAAAGGGCCTGGTATTCTAAGTACATTGGTTAGCACACAGTGCCATTACATTCATTGTCCCATATCGTACGATGCCGGAAGCACCAAAATCCTGACGATATATATAGATAGGCTATCATTGTAAGATTGAACGTGGGCGGAGAGAGGCATAACCTGCTTTTATGAGAGAAATAGACCAGAGAAACGGACATGGGATCTTTCAAGGGGAGACAACAGACAAGACTGTGAAGGGTTACAAGGTGGTCACTCCTCTCCAATAGATGAACAGTCAGAAAGAGTCAACCAGAAACACTGAGAGATTAGAAAACCCTACAAAGAGGGATTTTCAACCTCCGCAAACGGATTGTTGTGTATACTTCAGTTGGTGTGACGATGAGAAGGAATCAACTGACTTGTTGTGAGGTCACAAGGTCGTAGTGGTAGGTATCTTTTAATTTCGTATTTTAGTTTTTTTTAAATAATTTAAACTGCACTGTCGGTTAGGGCTCATAAGTAAGAATTTCACTGTTAGGTCTACACCTGTTGTACTCGGCAACAGGTCAGGGTGAGTCAGGCCTAGACATGAACAGTTACAGGATGTGGTGAAAGGAGGAATCACCATTCAGAGGGATCTAGGCTGTATCAGACACACTGGCAATCTGATGACCAGCCTAATGGACCCTATTACCCATTTCTGCGTTCTTGTCAGTCCTTTGTCAGAGACACTGATCTAAGGTCAGCTTTGCATTTCTTTCCCTTATGGTGAAGGTAAGAATTTGGGAAAAGTCACTAATCCTAAATCAGTGTTTACAGGTGCCTTTTGCCCAGAACTGCCAAAGAGGATGGGCTCATTGGGAGGAGGGTCATGATACCTGCATAGTGCCTTTAAGAATGATGTTATCTTACTCAGTGCTGCTGTTGCGCTTGTGTGCAGGATAAAGAACAAAGTCCCAAAAGTTACAAATTGCTGCCCTCTGCAGGTTATCCTGTAAAAAGCATCACCAGAATGTAGAGCTTTATGCCAATGCATTTTTTTAAAACGTTTCAGTAATTTAGCAGAGGCTCTTATCCAGAGCAACTTACTGTAGTGGGGCATTTTTGTACTGGTCCCCCGTGGGAGTCGAACCCACAACCCTAAAGTTGCAAACGGCATCCTCTACCCACTGTTCCACAGGGGACCCTATGGAGTGAGCACTCTTCTTCCTGCATGGGAAAACAGTATAGAGAACGCTACAACTCAAGTTTATCCTGTAGGTTGCCCTACAGTATGTCAGACATTTGAGAGTAACATTTACCATGGCGATTTATGATAGGCGATCATAACCATTGCTGGCTCAACATAGCCTAGTGACATCTCTATAGCTATATGAGATGGCGCCAACAGACATGGCAGCTCTGCTTCTAGCTCCTAAGAAACTTTGCAGTATTATAAAACAAATGTTGTGTTATCTCTTACATTATTAGCTCAGAAAGTTTTTTGTGTTAGATTTCTAATTCCATTATTTTACAGTGCATTCACACAGTATTCAGACCCCTTTACTTTTTTCAACATTTTGTTACTTTACAGCCGTATTCTAAAATGTATTTTTCCCTTATCAATCTACACACAATACCCCATAATCACAAAGCGAAACAGGTTTTTAGATTTTTTTTGCAAATTTATAACAAAAAACATAACTACCTTATTTACATAAGTATTCAGACCCTTTGCTATGAGACTCGAAACTGAGCTCAAGTGCATCCTGTTTCCATTGAGCATCCTTGAGATGTTTCTACAACTTTATTGGAGTCCACCTGTGGTAAAGTCAATTAATTGGACATGATTTGGAAAGGCACACACTTGTCTATATAAAGGTCCCACAGTTGACAGTGCATATCAGAGCAAAAACCAAGCCATGAGGTCGAAGGAATTGTCCATAGAGCTGAGACAGGATTGTGTTGAGGCACAGATCTGGGGAAGAGTACCAAAACATTTATGCAGCATTGAAGGTCCCCAAGAACACAGTGGCCTTAAATGGAAGAAGTTTGGAACCGCCAAGACTCTTCCTAGAGCTGGCCGCCGGCCAAACTGAGAAATCGGGGGAGAAGGGCCTTGGTCAGGGTGACCCGATGGTCACTTTGACAGAGTTCTAGAGTTCCTCTGTGGAGATGGGAGAATCTTCCAGAAGGACAACCATCTCTGCAACACTCCACCAATCAGGCCTTTGTGGTAGAGTGGCCTGACGGAAGCCACTCCTCAGTAAAAGACACATGACAGCCCACTTGGTGTTTGCCAAAAAGTACATAAAGACTCTCAGACCATGAGAAACAAGATTCTCTGGTCTGATGAAACCAAGATTGGTATTTTAGTATTTTATTAGGGTCCCCATTAGGTGTTTCAAAAGCAGCAGCTACTCTTCCTGGGGCCCACACAAAACATGAAACATTACATAATACAGAACATTAATAGACAACAGCTCAATGACAGAACTACACACAAACTATCTAGGTCAAATAGGGGAGAGGCGTTGTGCCATGAGGTGTTGCTTTATCTGTTTATCTGTAAACAGGTTTGCTGTTTATTTTAGCAATATGAGATGGAACAGAGTTCCATGCAATAAGGGCTCTATATAATACTGTACACTTTCTTTAATTTGTTCTGGATTTGGGGACTGTGAAAATACCCCTGGTGCCATGTCTGGTGGGGTAAGTGTGTGTCTCAGAGCTGTGTGTAAGTTGACTATGCAAACAATTAGGGATTTTCAACACATTAATGTTTCTTATTAAAAGAAGAAGTGATGCAGTGTCTCTACTCAACTCTTAGCCAAGAGTGACTAGCATACATAGTATTTATATCAGCCCTCTGATTATAATGAAGAGCAAGACGTGATGCTCTGTTTTGGGCCAGCTGCAGATTAATTAGGTATTTCCTTGCAGCACTCGACCACACAACTGGACAATAATCAAGATGACTAAACTAGAGCCTGCAGAACTTACTTTTTGGAGTGTGGTGTCAAAAAAGCAGAGTATCTCTTTATTACAGACCTCTCCCCATCTTTACAACCATTGAATCTATATGTTTTGACCATGACAGTTTACAATCTAAGGTAACGCCAAGTAATTTAGTCTCCCTCAACTTGTTCAACAGCCACACCATTCATTACCAGGTTCAGTTGAGGGAATGATTAGTACCAAATACAATGCTTTTAGATTTAGAGATGTTCAGGACCGGTTTGTTACTGGCCACCCATTCCAAAACAGACTGCAACTCTTTGTTAATGGTTTCAGTGACTTCATTAGCTGTGGTTGCTGATGTATATATGGTTGAATCATCAGTATACATGGATACACATTCTTTGTTTTATGCCAGTGGCAGGTCATTGGTAAAAATAGAAAAGAGTAGAGGGTCTAGGGAGCTGCCCTGCGGTACACCACATTTTACATGTTTGACATTAGAGAAGCTTCCATTAAAGAAAACACTTTGAGTTCTGGTAGATAGATAGCTCAGAATCCATGATATGGCAGAGGTTGAAAAGCCATGACACATACATTTTTCAACAGCAGGTTATGGTCAATAATATCAACGGCTGCACTGAAATCTAACAGTATAGCTCCCACAATCTTCTTATTATCAATTTCTTTCAACCAATCATCAGTCATTTGTGTCAGTGCAGTACATGTTGAGTGCCCTTCTCCATAAGCATGCTGAAAGTCTGTTGTTAATTTGTTTACAGAGAAATAGCATTGTATTTGGTCAAACACAAATTTTTCCAACAGTTTGCTAAGAGCTGGCAGCAAGCTTATAGGTCTGCTGTTAGAACCAATAAAGGCCGCTTTACCACTCTTGGGTAGCGAAATTACTTTGGCTTCCCTCCAGAGAAAGACTTTACTCTAGGCTCAGATTAAAGATATGACAAATAGAAGTGGCTATATAGTCAGCTACCATCCTCAGTAGCTTTCCATCTAAGTTTTCAATGCCAAGAGGTTTATCATTCATTATTGATCGAAAACAATCATTTTTACACCTCTCGCACTCTAACTTCAAAAAATTCTAACTTCCAATGCTTTTCTTTCATTATTTGTTTTTTTATGCATGAGTACAATGGCTCACTGTTCGTTGTTGGCATTTCCTGCCTAAATTTTCCCACTTTGCTAATGAAGTAATCATTAAAATAATTGGCAACATCAAATGGGTTTATAATGAATAAGCCATCTGATTCAATGAAAGATGGAGTTGAATTTGACTTTCTGCCCATAATGTAATTTAAAGTACTCAAGTTTTTTCCATCATACTTTATATCATTGATCTTGGCTTCTTTTTGTTGAGTTTAGTCACATCATTTCTCAATTTGAAGCAAGTCAGACAGTCAGATGTGCAGCCAGACTTATTAGCCACTCATTTGCCCCATCTCTTTCAACCATACATTTTTTCAATTCCTCATTCCTCCAATCCATGGAACCTTAACAGTTCTAACAGTTAGTTTCTTAACAGGTGCATGTTTATCAATAATTGGAAGAAGCAATTTAATAAATTAATCAAATGCAGCATCTGGATGCTCCTTATTAATCACATCAGACCAACAAATATTTTTAACATCATCCACATAAGAGTCCACATAATCTCTTATATGCTATTTTAGGCCCAGCTTTTGGAACTTTGGCTTTCCTGTATATAGCCACTATATTGTGATTATTGTATCCAATGAGTACATTATGTGGATAATCTTGGTACTGTAGTGTTGGTAAACACTCTGGTAGGTTGATTAATAACCAGATTACAGGCACTGGTTACAGTGAGAAGCTTCCTCTTGAGCAGACAGCTTGATGAAAACTAGTCAATATTCAGGTCCCCAAGAAAGTAGACATCTCTGTTTACATCACATAAACTATCAAGCTTTTCACACATATTATTTAGATTCTGACTGTTAGCACTTGGTGGCCTATAGCAACACCCCAAAAGAAAAGGCCTTAGGTGTGCCAAGTGAACCTGCAACCACAACACTTCAATAACACTCTACATAAGATCTTCTCAAAGCAATACAGGGATATGACTCTGAATATATACAGCAACACCTCCCCCATAAGCATTTCTGTCTCTTCTATATGTTATATCCTTGTATTGCTACTGCTGTATCATCAAATTAATTATCTAAGTGAGTATCAGAAATGGCTAATATATGAATGTTATCTGATGTTAGCAAGTTATTTATTTCATTAACCATATTTCTAATATTAATTATAATACATATATTCATATGGGCTATTTTCAGCTCATTCCTGGGTAGCTTATCAGAGATAGACATTATATGGAAAAAAGCAAACAAAGCAAGAGAAAAAAAGATACATTCTGCAGTCCATTAATCAATTGGTGTGTGTGTGTGCTGCAGGGTTGAAGCTACAAACCCATAGGCTTGAACTCTTTGGCCTGAATACCAAGGTTAACCTTCCAACAAGACATCGACCCTAAGCACACAGCCAAGACAACGCAGGAGTGGCTTTGGGACAAGTCTCTGAATGTCCTTGAGTGGCCAGAACCCAGACTTGAACCCAATCGATCTCTGGAGAGACATGAAAATAGCTGAGAAGCTGTTCAGAGAAGAATGGGAGAACTCCCCAAATACAGGTGTGCCAAGCTCGTAGCGTCATACCCAAGAAGACTCGAGGTTGTAATCTCTGCCAAAGGTGCTTCAACAAAGAACTGAGTAAAAGGTCTGAATACTTATGTAATAGTTTTTTATTTGGAAAAAAATCTAAAAGTTTTTGTTTCATCATTATGGGGTATTGTGTGTAGATTGATTAGGAAAAATATATTGTGACGGCCCTGAATTTTCTGAACCGTCTCAGTGCTTCTCCTTCCAATAGGGCAATTTCCCTTTAATTCCCAATTAAATAGCCAGCATCAACTGCGCAAAAGTGGGGTTGTGATGGAGACGTGAATGAGGATGTGTTCAACCCTCAGTTCCCGAAGCTTCTCTATTCCGTTTGTTTTGTTGCCTTTAAATGTGTGTTTTGTAGCCTAATAGTGTAGTTAGTTGTAGTTGAGGACTTAGTAAGCGTTGATACGCTTTAAAGTTGTGTGGTAAAATAATTGTTATATTGATTGTATGATTTGATACTGGGTTTACGCTACACTTGAATGAATGGACAAACATTGCGTGACAAAGGTCACTTGAGTTCCCTGAACTTCTTAACGGGCTGGACTCTTTTTAGGCCCGAGGTACAGGACATTTCTGGAGGAACCAGAACTCATTGTGTTATATTATTATATGTGTGTGTAATCATTTATGTTGGTAATGCAACCCACGCAAAAGAATACAGTTGTTTTTGAAGTTCTTTCCAATGTTTTAAGGGTTTATGAAAAGTGTATTTCCATCCTGACTTTTACATAAGTCCTTTGTATTGGTGTAGACTTGACAGACCAGATGGGACTCATTCCCTCCCAAATCAAAAGGAGAAACCAATGTTTTCTCTGGTAGGCACAACCTACCTGGCACCCCTATAAATAATAACCTCAAGTCAAAACCGTTACATAAAAAATGGCACCCCAGATGGGACAGCTCAACATTGAGAACTAACCAAAGTAAATATTTTGTGTAGAATTAAAACAATGGATTCACCCCAAGATAATGTGCTCATCCTTGTCATACCTGTCAATGGGAATACACAGGGACATTCCGACTATCAAGCTGACAATACAAATCATAATGGGAATGGAGATAATGGAGTTGATTTGGGCCAGAGCCCTGGGAATCTGAATGCTCGGTCTGGACCACAGGCCACAGGTCTAACCAGTTATTCACTTATTGACATGGATCTGTGTGGAAGTACTGATCTAGCCCTCCCTCTGATACCCAACCTTCCTCCAATGTCTGGTTTATCTCCAGAGGTTGTAGTCTTACAACTTCAAGGTGACATCCTTGATATTCGTCAGACTCAACAACATCTCCAAACTCTTATCCACCATAAATTCAAATGTCTGAGTGAAGAGCAACAAGAGTGCCATGGAATTCAGAAACTCACTGAGCACTCTAAACCCCACGCTGACAGAGCTCAGAGTGGAAGACGGGAAATTACTGGTGCCATGGACAGGCAGTTTGACTACCAACGAAACCAACTCACTGCCACTCTCCAATGGCGCCTGCAACATCATCACACTGAGGTCCTCAAGGACGTTAATTCTGTTTTTTTCTCCCATGGTTAATACTGTAGACCACTTGCAGACAGAACTCTCTAATTGTGTTTAAATGTTGGATGACGTGCCTGTGGACATGGCCTCCATTAGGCACAACTCCTTGCACAGAGTTTCTCTGGTGTCCACTTCTGTTCAGACCATGGAGGGCCAAGCTGGCACCTCTGAACAGCCAAGACAAGGCCATGCTGCAGCCACCCCTTACAGGATGCAATCCACCATGCAGCCTGGTGTTCATTTCAATGGTCCAATAACTCCCTCCCCCTCTACTTCCTCAATCCCTCCTAGCTCGTTTGTTCATGGTGATTTGAGTAGACGTCATGTGGGGGCGATGCCCATTAAATTGCAATTTCCCACATTTGGGGAAAAGGATGACACTCCTGATCCGCTAATGTATCTGGAAAGATGTCGTGACTTTCTTGCCCTCAATCCCCTGGCTGACAAGGAACTCCTTGCCACCCTGAGGAATGTGTTAAATGGGACAGCTCGAGACTGGTGGGATGTGGCACGTCTCACCACTACCTCCTGGGCTGACTTTGAGGCCAAGTTTTCCTCTGCATTTCTGTCTGAGGACTACACAGATGAGCTGGCAGACAGAGTCAGGAATCGAGTGCAAAGAGAGAAAGAGAGTATCTGTGAATTTGCATACGGTTACCACTCCCTGTGCAGAAGGTGGAAACCTGGCATTGAGGAGGAAGAGGTCATTAAATTGATATTGAAGAACATCAACCCACTACTAGCCAGTCAACTCCGAGAAAGAGTCACCACTGTCGATGGACTGGTTTGGTTGGGACAGCAGTTTGAGAAGGACAGAGAATGCCAACAGCAATATGACCAAAGAAAGAAAGACACCCAAATAGTTACCCAAGACAGACCATCAACAACAGCCAGAGTCTCCAGCCATGACCCCTCTCATGTTCTGTTGGAGATGTAGCCAAAAGGGACATTCTTCAGCCACATGTCCAAGACTGTATCAAATCAAATCAAATTTTATTTGTCACATACACATGGTTAGCAGATGTTAATGCGAGTGTAGCGAAATGCTTGTAAAGTAAACCCTTCCAGAAACCACAAATCACAACAGGCCAACACACCTAACTCTCTTCGCAGGAATGACCATCCTACACTGGGTGCTTTAACCAGAGCTGAAACCCCAAGAGTCACTGCCCATTGACATCCCCTTCCTTTCAGTTAATACCGGACTAACTGGTGTTACCCCTGTCCATAGGCCCATGGACAGGAAGAGCCATCTTGGATACCGGGTCATCCTACACACTGCTCAATGAGAAACTGTGGAAGGAAGTTAAAGGTCCACAATACAACTTGAAGCAGTGGACAGAAGGTCCACTCTATCTGGCTGATGGTGAGGCTAAACAACCCCTTGGATGGAGTGAGGTAGAGTTCCGCCTGTGTAACCGCTCCTATATGATTCCTTCTGTTATCCTACAAACCAAGAACCTTGCTTTTCCTGTCGTGTTGAGAATTGATTTCATGTACTTCAGTGGTGTCCAGATTGATATCGCACACAATTGCTACTGGTTTCCATACAATCCGAGCAAGGAGCATTTCTTCCAATCAGAAGCTACAACGTTACATGATTGGGGTTCAAATGTGGCAGTCTTCTCTGTGTGGCAGTCTTTACAGGCTGTGAGAAGAGCTCAGCTGGAACAGCCATAGGAGTTAAGGCTGGAACAGCTGCAGAATAATGCTGATGTATGTACTTCAAAGCTAGGACGCACCGGGCTCCTGAAGCACAAAATATTCCTTACACGGGAAATGCCGATCAAGCAAAAGCCATATCATTTGTCCCCAGCGAAGCTAATCAAAAGGGACTCATTAATGATATGTTAACACAAGATATAATAGAACGTTCCTTCTCTCCCTGGGCTGCTCCTGTTGTCCTCATCCCAATAAACACTGGCGGTCTTAGATTTTGTGTGGACTATAGGAAGACCAACAATGTTTCCCAAACTGATGCCTATCCTCTTCCCACCATCCACGAGATCCTGGAGTCATTGTCTGGCGCTGTTGTGTTCACTACCCTTGACCTCAATAGTGGCTATTGGCAGGTTGAGATGGACCAGGAAAGCAAGGACAAGACTGCTTTTGTCTGTGCTGAGGGCTTGTTTTCCTTTAAGGTGATGCCTTGTGGATTAAAGAATGCACCTGCCACTTTCCAAAGACTCATGGAGATTGCATTAGGTGAGCTCAAAGGGAAGATCTGTTTCGTCTACCTGGACAATGTAATTATCTACTCCCAGAACAGAGAACAACACTTTCAAGATCTTCAAGCAGTGTTGGACAAGCTAAGAGAAGCTGGGCTGACCTTGAATATGAAGAAGAGCAACTGCTGCCAAACCTCCCTGAAGTTCCTTGGCCATATTGTGTCTTATGACATCATTCATGTGGATCCTGAAAAGACAAAGGCTGTACAAGACTTCCCTGTGCCAACCACACTCAAGGCCCTTCAACGGTTCCTTGGTATGGCTGGATGGTACCATCAGATTGTGTCGAACTTCTCCCAGGTAGCAGAACCCCTCAACCCGTTGAAGTGAAAAGGAGCAAAATTCCTATGGACGGCAGAGTGCCAGACCTCCTTTCAAACCCTGAAACGACACCTCGTCACACCTCTCATTTTAGGTCATCCCAACTTTGATTGCCCTTCTGTTGTTTACACTGATGCAAGTGATGTTGGACTTGGTGCTGTCCTAGTCCAACAGACTGGACTTGGCACTGAAGAAGTGCTAGCGTTCGCCAGTCGGACATTGAATGGAGCAGAACGGAACTACTCCACAACCGAGCAAGAGTGCCTTGCAGTTGTCTGGGCTTTGGAGAAGTGGAGGTATTACCTGGAGGGAAGACACTTCACTGTGGTCACTGACCATTCCTCCCTTGTGTGGGTGTTCAAGACCAACAAACCAAGTACCAGACTCATCAGATGGGCTCTACGGTTGCAAGAGTTCACCTGTGCAGTAGAATACAGGAAAGGAAAATACAACACTGTTCCAGATGCCTTATCCAGAGCCCCTGCTTGTGGTAACGGTGGCCCTCCTCTTACATGTGCTACTGTCCTATCAAGCAGTCGAGACTCGCCCAAAACGGACTTTCCCATCTCTGATGAGGCCATATGGAAAGCCCAACAGGATGATCCAGAAGTACAGGCTTTGTACCAGACTGTCCTGGAAGATGGAGAAAAGATGGTCACTCCTAACACAAAGCTGACCATCATTGAAGACAAAGTCTACCATGTTGAACAACTACCTCACAGAACCCTCTACAAAAATGTACATACTTGAAACTCTATGCCTTCAACTGCTTCAACATTTCCATGAAGACCCATTAGCTGGTCATTTGGGCAGGTTCAAAACCTACATGCGGTTGCAAGCATGACTGTACTGGCCACATCTGAGCATGGATGTGAAGTCACACATCCAAAACTGTCAGGTTTGTCAAATGTACAAACCAGAAGGTAGAAAGCCTGCTGGCAACTTGCAGCAAACGGTGGTTACCCGACCGTGGATTTTATGGGTCCATTTCCTAGAAACTCCAATCAGAATGTGTACATGCTTGTTTTTGTTGATTACTATTCAAAGTGGGTGGAGCTCTTTTCCCTGCGTCAGGCCACAGCGAGGACCGTCTCTAACATCCTTACGAAAGAGATCCTGACTCGCTGGGGAGTGCCTGATTACATCCTGTCTGATCGAGGTTCCCAATTTGTCTCTGATCTCTTTGAGGAGACATGCCAAAGTTGGAACCTGAGACAGAAGTTGACCACAGCCTATCACCCACAGACCAACCTCACTGAGAGGGTAAATTGAACCTTGAAGACAATGATTGCTTCCTATGTAGGGACCCAGCACAAACACTGGGACAAGCACCTTCATGAGTTTCTATTTGCCCTGAATTCTGCTGTGCAAGAGTCCACTGGAGTCATACCTGCAGAGCTGAACCTAAGTGGTCCCCTCCAAGGACCCTTGGATATGGTGCTACAACCCCAGCAGCTTACTCCAGACGCTGCTTGCTATGACCAGGTAGTCCATCTCCACGACTTGAGAGCTCTTGTCTCAAAGAACATGATCCAGGCTCGACTCAAGCTTCGCTCTCATCCTTACTCGAAAGCTGAACAATTCTTCTCGGCCAAGCTCGCTCCTAAATGGCAAGGACCATATAGGATTGTGGAGCAGATGGGCCTTTTGAACTACCGAGTGGTGAAAGAGGACACAGGTGAAGATATGCGCGTTGTCCATGTCTCATGCCTTAAAGCCTGTTTCCATCGGCTGAGGAATTGGAGGTGATTGAGCGCCGCAAGGTCCTGGATATCTTTGAAGAGGAAAGGGAGGAGACTTTTCTCGGATTCCCAGACCCAGAAGTCTCACACCTTGAGGCCTGTGACCCCTCAGCTGAGGAGCATGAGCGCCAAAAAGTAATTAATATTTTTGTAGAGGAAAGTGATGAGACCTTTCTCGGTTTCCCTGACCAAGATGTGCCTTCCAGTGCAATGGTCGGCTCTTTCCAGGGGAGGGGGTGTGACGGCCCTGAATTTTTCTGAACCGTCTCAGTGCTTCTCCTTCCAATAGGGCGATTTCCCTTTAATTCCCAATTAAATAGCCAGCATCAGCTGCGCAAAAGTGGGGTTGTGATGGAGACGTGAATGAGGATGTGTTCAACCCTCAGTTCCGAAGCTTCTCTATTCCGTTTGTTTTGTTGCCTTTAAACGTGTGTTTTGTAGCCTAATAGAGTTTACCCAGGATCGGATCCAGTCTTTGCTTCCGTGGACTACACCTCTCCGTTCTTCGTGGCCTTCCTCCGCTGGAGATCTGTTGGCAGATTGGATTGTCTGACTGACCGACTGACTACAACCTTTTTTGTATATGGTATTTCATTTGTTTTGATGTGATGTATACTGTGATGATTTGTGTAGTTAGTTGTAGTTGAGGATTTAGTAAGAATTGATACGCTTTAAAGTTGTGTGGTAAAATAATTGTTATATTGCTTGTATGATTAATACTGGGTTTACTCCACTTGAATGAATGGACAAACATTGCGTGACAAAGGTCACTTGAGTTCCCTGAACTTCTTTACGGGCTGGGCTCTTTTTAGGCCCGAGGTACAGGTCATTTCTGGAGGAACCAGAACTCATTGTGTTATATGTGTGTGTAATCATTTATGTTGGTAATGCAACCCACGCAAAATAATACAGTTGTTTTTAAAGTTCTTTCCAATGTTTTAAGGGTTTATGAAAAGTGTATTTCCATCCTGACTTTTACATAAGTCCTTTGTATTGGTGTAGACTTGACAGACCAGATGGGACTCATTCCCTCCCATACCCTCCCATCTGGTAGGCACAACCTATCTGGCACCCCTATAAATAATAACCTCAAGTCAAAACCGTTACAATATATTTAAATCTTTAAAATAAGGCTGTAACGTAACAAAATGTGGTAAAAGTCGAGGAGTCTGAATACTTTCCGAATGCACTATTCTTTTAGATCTGTGTGTATTGTTGTTCATTGTTAGATATTACTCTACTGCTGGAGCTAGGGACACAAGCAGTTCTCTACACCTGTAATAACATTTTCTAAAAATGTGTATGTGACCAATAAAATTAGATTTGATAGCATAGAACATGTCCCAGGTGAGGTTTCATGTACAGGGCAGCAACAAGTGCAGTGTAAGTGCACCATACTATCTAGGCACAACCTATCTGGCACCCCTATAAATAATAACCTCAAGTCAAAACCGTTACAATATATTTAAATCTTTAAAATAAGGGTGTAACGTAACAAAATGTGGTAAAAGTCGAGGAGTCTGAATACTTTCCGAATGCACTATTCTTTTAGATCTGTGTGTATTGTTGTTCATTGTTAGATATTACTCTACTGCTGGAGCTAGGGACACAAGCAGTTCTCTACACCTGTAATAACATTTTCTAAAAATGTGTATGTGACCAATAAAATTAGATTTGATAGCATAGAACATGTCCCAGGTGAGGTTTCATGTACAGGGCAGCAACAAGTGCAGTGTAAGTGCACCATACTATCTATGGAGGAAGGAATGGAGAGTACCAGGCTGTCTGCACCAGTAAAGTTCATCATGATGTGTCTTCTACCTTGGGATGGATGGCCCATGTGGTGATCGAACATCCCAGATATTCACACCCAACCCGGTGAGTCTTGTCTGCGACCGCCACCCGCTG
The DNA here is from genome assembly GCF_057628025.1 of Oncorhynchus mykiss. Lineage (NCBI taxonomy): Eukaryota > Metazoa > Chordata > Actinopteri > Salmoniformes > Salmonidae > Oncorhynchus > Oncorhynchus mykiss. Next base: position 21,479,163 of record NC_143039.1, read on the forward strand.
TGTTGATATGCCAGTGCTCCGGGCCGCACCACGCTTTCATAGCCTGCTGGTCCCAGATAATACTGTATGTGCTTCAGCCAAATATTGTAATATAGCCTGGTCCAAGATCTGTCCCAGATATATACAGTGTGCTTCAGCCAAGTCCTCTGCTCTGACTACTGTTGTCATGTTTGGCATCACCATGAACGAACATAACAGAGAGGATCTATACAGATCTGGGACCAGGCTCTTTGTACCGTATTCCGTAAGAAGAGACCCAACATTAATGGCCATGACCTGAAAACATACTGTGTCTGTCTCCCCATCTCTCTACAAAAACACATCCATGGAAAATCCAGGAACATATGTCTATGTCAGTACTCCTGAGGGTTTGGCAGCTTCATCCCTGGGCTCTGGTGTCAGCTGCCTGCAGGGTGTGAAACCAGGGGGTGGTGGGTGTCACTAACTGACACCTCTCATCTTAATCACCTGCATAAATTAAAAGGTACAGTGTGTTGCTAAAGATGATATTGTGGTTTGCCCCCATTGCCAACTAATGAAACACGAGAGTCAGTATCAAATATACTGTATGGAAGAGCACACTCACAGAGATAGAAAGAGACAGATTCATGAATACCAAAGCTCAAAAGTACAGTACAAGGCAATACGTTTATACTTTTTCAACTGAAAATTACAGAGCAGAGCAGTACATAAATAAACATACCAACAAACATACAGACAGACACACACACACCAACCCTAGGTCCTTCTGCATTCCTGGTTGGTCATAAAAAGTGGGATTGGAGTTTGGCATCTGGCCCAGACCATGAGATCATGTGATAGAATCCCCATGGCAACCACTACACCTCAACATAAGCAGACAGACTGACACACGCACGCATGGACATCTTCCCAGACAGGCCCCTCAAGCCAAACCCGGCAGGACCTCTGTGTAGAGACAGGATCTGTCTTTCCTCTTCTCCCAGGGGAACGTAGCCCTTCGTCCCTCTGTCAACAGCTTGTGTCATGCTACTTGAGCGAGGCCTGAGACTCTAAACAGATTCCTCTATTTGTTTTGGCCGCTGCGTGGGAGTTCGACGAGGAGGAGGAGGTTTGGATGTTTGCATCCAGCACAGGGTTGTGTTGTATTTTCACGTGTCTTGTAATTCATCATCAGGTTTCACCCCTCGTCCTCTCTCTTTCTGGGGACCCTTGGGACTGTGTTGCACTAAAGTACGTGTCATGTCATATGTCACTGTGTGTCTACTCTGTACTCTGGGGCTCATGAAGTTGGGATCATTCTTGGTATGAGTTGTAGCCATGCTGGCTTGAAGGTTATGTTTTAATTCAATGAGCTATACTCTAGGTGTGGTGACAGAAATGATCATGTAATGATGCAATATACTTAAAGTTAAAGTTCACTCATGACAATCTCAAGAGGCACTCCTGCAAATTACAACATTTAAAAGTCAACACTTGGTTATCTCTAGATAACTAACGTTGATTTGATTGCATCACTTGGAGCACTGCAAAGCACTGTGGCTTAGTATTTACACTCCCTGCTATAGGCCCACACGACAGCAACGGAAATGTAGGTCTACAACAACGTCATATATAGAGGGGTTTTAAAATAGCATACTTTATGGCCGTACTAAAACATCCTGTTTGCCTGACCCGCTCCTGAACATCTCTCTGGTCAGCATGGAGGAATTACAGCCGTGTGTCCCCAGCAATTGCTTTATCTCAGAGTTGTGGAATTCCCAAATGAGTTCTCTGTTGTAGCAGGAAACTCGGGGAACGGTTTTATTGCCTGGTGCCCCATCCACCTCAGAGTCTGAACTGTGATCGCTGCCCGTAACCAAGGAGATCACCCTGCTGTTTGTAAACAATTCATTTTCTAGGGGCTGGCGCTGGATGGAAAAGCCTGTAGGCCTTTCCCACTTTCAAGTTCACAGTATTTGGAGAGAAAAGTAGCCCTTATTCGCTACTAACACACTAATAACCACACAAGCACAAACACTAACTGATATTAACACTAACTTTAACATAATAACAAGTGTAGATAGTAGGCATGTTGGAATTCAGGATGGGAATATCCAGATGATTAAGAAACTCCATAGGCACAGCTATAAACAGTTAGGAGGTAGTACTCCGTGCATGACTGTGGTATGCACAGTGTCCCGGGCCAAGGAGCTGGTGTGAAATACTTTAGGAGAGTGATAAAGCTGAGTCATAGAGTAGAGTATAAAGCATTATGGATGATTGATGATGGTCAAATACAGAAGGACAGTAAGGTGGCATCAAGGTTACGCCGCGGCTGCTAACTGTCCTGTATCACTTAAATTACACATCGGCTGCTAACTGTCCTGTTTCACTAAATTACACATCGGCTGTTAACTGTCCTGTATCACTAAGTTACACATCGGCTGTTAACTGTCCTGTATCACTAAGTTACACATCGGCTGTTAACTGTCCTGTATCACTAAGTTACACATCGGCTGCTAACTTTCCTGTATCACTAAGTTACACATCGGCTGCTAACTGTCCTGTATCACTAAGATACACATCGGCTGTTAACTGTCATGTTTAACTAAGTTACACATCGGCTGCTAACTGTCCTGTATAACTAAGTTACACATCGGCTGTTAACTGTCCTGTATAACTAAGTTACTGTCACGTTCTGACCATCGTTCGTGTGTGTTTTCCTTGTTTTAGTGTTGGTCAGGACGTGAACTGGGTGGGCATTCTATGTTGGATGTCTTGTTTGTCTATTTCTATGTCTGGCCTGATATGGTTCTCAATCAGAGGCAGGTGTTAGTCATTGTCTCTGATTGGGAACCATATTTAGGTAGCCTGGGTTTCACTGTGTGTTGGTGGGTGATTGTCCTTAGTATCATGATGTCCTTGTTCTGTGTTAGTTTTACACAAGTATAGTCTGTTTCGGTTTTCGTTACGTTTATTGTTTTTGTAGTGTTTGTATTGATTTGTGTTTTACATTTGTTCATTAAAACATGGATCGCAATCTACACGCTGCATTTTGGTCCGACTCTCCTTCTCATCAAGAAAACCGTTACAGTTACACATCGGCTGCTAACTGTCCTGTATCACTAAGTTACACATCGGCTGCTAACTTTCCTGTATCACTAAGTTACACATCGGCTGCTAACTGTCCTGTATCACTAAGTTACACATCGGCTGTTAACTGTCCTGTATCACTAAGTTACACATCGGCTGTTAACTGTCCTGTATCACTAAGATACACATCGGCTGTTAACTGTCATGTTTAACTAAGTTACACATCGGCTGCTAACTTTCCTGTATCACTAAGTTACACATCGGCTGCTAACTGTCCTGTATCACTAAGTTACACATCGGCTGCTAACTGTCCTGTATCACTAAGTTACACATCGGCTGTTAACTGTCCTGTATCACTAAGTTACACATCGGCTGTTAACTGTCATGTTTAACTAAGTTACACATCGGCTGCTAACTGTCCTGTATCACTAAGTTACACATCGGCTGCTAACTGTCCTGTATCACTAAGATACACATCGGCTGTTAACTGTCCTGTATCACTAAGTTACACATCGGCTGCTAACTGTCCTGTATCACTAAGTTACACATCGGCTGTTAACTGTCCTGTATCACTAAGTTACACATCGGCTGTTAACTGTCCTGTATCACTAAGTTACACATCGGCTGCTAACTGTCCTGTATCACTAAGTTACACATCGGCTGTTAACTGTCCTGTATCACTAAGTTACACATCGGCTGCTAACTGTCATGTTTAACTAAGTTACACATCGGCTGCTAACTTTCCTGTATCACTAAGTTACACATCGGCTGTTAACTGTCCTGTATCACTAAGTTACACATCGGCTGCTAACTGTCATGTTTAACTAAGTTACACATCGGCTGTTAACTGTCCTGTATCACTAAGTTACACATCGGCTGTTAACTTTCCTGTATCACTAAGTTACACATCGGCTGTTAACTTTCCTGTATCACTAAGTTACACATCGGCTGTTAACTGTCCTGTATCACTAAGTTACACATCGGCTGTTAACTTTCCTGTATCACTAAGTTACACATCGGCTGTTAACTTTCCTGTATCACTAAGTTACACATCGGCTGTTAACTGTCCTGTATCACTAAGTTACACATCGGCTGCTAACTGTCATGTTTAACTAAGTTACACATCGGCTGCTAACTGTCATGTTTAACTAAGTTACACATCGGCTGCTAACTGTCCTGTATCACTAAGTTACACATCGGCTGCTAACTGTCCTGTATCACTAAGTTACACATCGGCTGCTAACTGTCCTGTATCACTAAGTTACACATCGGCTGCTAACTGTCCTGTATCACTAAGTTACACATCGGCTGCTAACTGTCATGTTTAACTAAGTTACACATCGGCTGCTAACTGTTCTGTATCACTAAGTTACACATCGGCTGTTAACTGTCCTGTATCACTAAGTTACACATCGGCTGCTAACTGTCCTGTATCACTAAGTTACACATCGGCTGTTAACTGTCCTGTATCACTAAGTTACACATCGGCTGCTAACTGTCCTGTATCACTAAGTTACACATCGGCTGCTAACTGTCCTGTATCACTAAGTTACACATCGGCTGTTAACTGTCCTGTATCACTAAGTTACTCATTCATATATCCTTATGTACATATTCTTTATCCCCTTACACTGTGTACAAGACAGTAGTTTTGGAATTGTTAGTTAGATTACTTGTTATTACTGCATTGTCGGAACTAGAAGCACAAGCATTTCGCTACACTCGCATTAACATCTGCTAACCATGTGTATGTGACAAATACAATTTGATTTGATTTGAAGTTACACATCGGCTGCTAACTGTCCTGTATCACTAAGTTACACATCGGCTGTTAACTGTCCTGTATCACTAAGTTACACATCGGCTACTAACTGTCCTGTATCACTAAGTTACACATCGGCTGTTAACTGTCCTGTATCACTAAGTTACACATCGGCTGCTAACTGTCCTGTATCACTAAGTTACACATCGGCTGTTAACTGTCCTGTATCACTAAGTTACACATCGGCTGCTAACTGTCCTGTATCACTAAGTTACACATCGGCTGCTAACTGTCCTGTATCACTAAGTTACACATCGGCTGTTAACTGTCCTGTATCACTAAGTTACACATCAGCTGCTAACTGTCCTGTATCACTAGGTTACACATCGGCTGCTAACTGTACTGTATCACTAGGTTATGCCTTGGCTGCTAACTGTACTGTATCACTAGGTTATGCCTTGGCTGCTAACTGTACTGTATCACCGGTGTCTGTGTTTGTCTGTGTCAGTGCATAGGTCAAGTCAGAGAGGATAGGCAGGGATGAATCTCCCATTGTCCCATTGTGATAAACAACAATACTATGTGAAGCAGAGAATACTAATAGTCTTAACAAACTGGGGATGGGAATCTGTTACCTCCGGCATTTAGACTGGAGGGATAACATCCAGTAACAAAGAAGAGAGAGCTCTCGTAAATCATTGCACAAAAAGGTCATCTACGATTACATAGTTGAACAACTGACGTGAATGATCATTTATCCACCCCTGCCTGCATTCAGGCTTCTTACACAATGCTCTGAGTCTGAAAGAGAGGGAGAAGAGTAATCTGATCTGGTTTTACATCGCAGTGACTTTCTAGTGCTCTCTTTCCTAGACTTACAGTACATTGTGTTGTAGCATACCATACTGTCTGTCCTATTCTTTGACCTCTCTAGTTCCTGATCATGTCTCCTGAGAAAAATGCTATAGGCTACACTATGGAAATGGAACACTGGAATGTGCAATGGGAATGCGTACAAATGCAAGTGCTGAAATGGCTGATAAAGGTAACTCTGTGTGTTGGATGTATCATGGTGTCCATCAGCTGACACCCCTATATCAGGGGTGTCAAATTCATTCCATGGAGGGCCTAGTGTCTGCTGTTTTTTGGTTTTCCCTTTCAATTAAGACCTAGACAACAAGGTGTGGGGAGTTCCTTATTAATTAGTGACCTTAATTCATCAATCATGTACAAGGGAGGAGCGAAAACACACACACTCAGTCCTCTGTGGAATGAGTTTGACAACTGTGTTTTAGAGATTTCAGGATCAGTTGACTGTGGTGTGTTATCTAAACAGAGGGATTAGAAGGTAGCCTCTATGATCAGATATCTAAACAGGGGGATTAGAGGGTAGCCTATAGCAATGGATATCTAAACAGATGGATTAGAGGGTAGCCTATATGATCAGATCTCTAAACAGAGGGATTAGAGGGTAACCTATAGCACCAGATATCTAAACAGATGGATTAGAGGGTAACCTATAGTTAGATATCTAAACAGATGGATTAGAGGGTAACCTATATGATCAGCTATCTAAACAGATGGATTAGAGGGTAACCTATTGTAATGGATATCTAAACAGATGGATTAGAGTGTAACCTATAGCAATGGATATCTAAACAGATGGATTAGAGGGTAACCTATAGTTAGATATCTAAACAGATGGATTAGAGGGTAACCTATATGATCAGCTATCTAAACAGAGGGATTAGAGGGTAACCTATTGTAATGGATATCTAAACAGATGGATTAGAGGGTAACCTATAGCAATGGATATCTAAACAGATGGATTAGAGGGTAACCTATAGCAATGGATATCTAAACAGAGGGATTAGAGGGTAACCTATATGATCAGCTATATAAACAGATGGATTAGAGGGTAGCCTATATGATCAGATATCTAAACAGAGGGATTAGAGGGTAACCTATAGCAATGGATATCTAAATAGAGGGATTAGAGGGTAACCTATTGTAATGGATATCTAAACAGATGGATTAGAGGGTAGCCTATAGTTAGATATCTAAACAGATGTATTAGAGGGTAACCTATTGTAATGGATATCTAAACAGAGGGATTAGAGGGTAACCTATTGTAATTGGGTGCGTGTTGGTGGCAGGGAAGTCAGGCGCAGGAGAATCTAACTTGGTATAAACGGAGTTGTTTAATCAGTGCTTCACAAAACTCCAAAATCAAAATGACAAAATAATAAAAAGTGGGTACAAAAAAAGCGCACCAACACATAATACAATCAAACCATCTCCGACAAGGACATGAGGGGAAACAGAGGGTTAAATACACATGTAATTGATGGGATTGGAACCAGGTGTGAAGGAAGACGAGACAAAACCCATGGAAAATGAAAAATGGATCAGTGATGGCTCGAAGGTCGGTGACGTCGACCGCCGAACACCGCCCGAACAAGGAGAGGGACCGACTTCGGCGGAAGTCGTGACACCTATAGCAATGGATATCTAAACAGAGGGATTAGAGGTTTACCTATAGCTAGATATCTAAACAGAGGGATTAGAGGGTAACCTATAGCTAGATATCTAAACAGAGGGATTAGAGGTTTACCTATAGCTAGATATCTAAACAGAGGGATTAGAGGGTAACCTATATGATCAGATATCTAAACAGAGAGATTAGAGGGTAACCTATAGCTAGATATCTAAACAGAGGGATTAAAGGGTAACCTATATGATCAGATATCTAAACAGAGGGATTAAAGGGTAACCTATAGCTAGATAACTAAACAGAGGGATTGGAGGGCAACCTATAGCTAGATACCTAAACAGGTGGATTAGAGGGTAACCTACACCTCCAGATATCTAAACAGAGGGATTAGAGGGTAACCTATAGCACCAGATACTAAACAGAGGGATTAGAGTCTAGCCTATAGCTACAATGTAATTTATATCAATAAAACACAAAATATGTTGCTGTAGTTTGTTTATAAATCATAAAGGTACTGTATACTAGCTGAAGTGTACATAAAACTATAATATTTATTACGTACAAACACAGCGTTTTGTGAACATGTCTCATTACCGTAACACTTTTTCAAATTCCTGTAAAATCTCCAATCAGTTTTCAATAAAGTTTTATTCCCCCACGATGCGTCATCTAGAGGAGCAGTCCTTAGTTAAGAAAATGTTTTATGCTTATATGCCTTCAGGATGAGGTTCTTATTTTCCAACAGCCCTTTCTTTATATCTTTTTGGGACTTTGAAAACTGTTGCGGTAATGAGAGTTTTGTGGAAATTGTGCTAAAATACATCATGTCTGATCCAAAAAACACAAATAATTATTATGAAAGAGATAAATACAGATCAGGAGAATCTCAGTGATCTAAGAGGAAATTGTCTAATTGTCTGTGTGCACCTGGGTATGTGCATTGCATACGTGTGTGTGCATATTATATGTGCGTGTGTGTTTGTATGTGTGTGCAAGGGAAAAAGAGGAGTGTGTTAAAACCACACCTGCATCCTCACCTTTCGACCTCTCTGTTTAACAGCCTCCCCACTCCTTCATTCCCCTGTCCCGCCAACCCTCCTCCCCACGAACGTAAAGTGAAGTCATCACCATAACCCTATCTGTATACCGGGACAGAAAATACTCATTTTAAAGACCATGGACTGACTTCTGGTAAGAAATAAGTTAATGGTAAATACATTGCAGTCTATGGAATGTGTAGAGTGGGCTTGAAATACAATATTTGTCTGTGTTACTCAAACAAGGGTCCATGTGGGACAGGTCCCACAGTTAGGGTCCGGAGAGCAGAGAAGTTTCATGGGAGGATGGGTTTTGTCTGCCAGGACCATTATGAGTGTCGCGTATAATCGACAAGATTTAATCGTCACCAAGTGATATGTACAGTTGAAGTCGGAAGTTTACATACACCTTAACCAAATACATTTAAACTCAATTTTAAGAATATGAAATGTCAGAATAATAGTAGAGAGAATGATTTATTTAAGATTTTATTTCTTTCATCACATTCCCAGTGGGTCAGAAGTTTACATATACTCAATTAGTATTTGGTAGCATTGCCTTTAAATTGTTTCACTTGGGTCAAACATTTCGGGTAGCCTTCCACAAGCTTCCCACCATAAGTTGGGTGAATTTGGGCCCATTTCTCCTGACAGTGCTGGTGTAGAGTCAGGTTTGTAGGCCTCCTTGCTAGCACACCGCTTTTTCAGTTCTGCCCACATATTTTCAATAAGATTGAGGTCAGGGATTTGTGATGGCCACTCCAATACCTTGACTTTGTTGTCCTTAAGCCATTTTGCCACAACTTTGGAAGTATGCTTGCGGTCATTGTCCATTTGGAAGACCCACCAAGCTTTAACTTCCTGACTGATGTCTTGAGATGTTGCTTCAATATATCTACATCATTTTCCTACCTCATGATGCCATGTGTTTTGTGAAGTGCACCAGTCCCTCCTGGAGCAAAGTACCCCCACAACATGATGCTGCCATCCCGTGCTTCACGGTTGGGATGGTGTTCTTTGCCTTGCAAGCCTCCCCCTTTTACCTCCAAACATAATGATGGTCATTATAGCCAAATAGTTATATTTTTGTTTCATCAGACCAGAGGACATTTCTCCAAAAAGTACAATCTTTGTCCCCATGTGCAGTTGCAAACCGTAGTCTGGCTTTTTTATGGCGGTTTTGGAGCAGTGGCTTCTTCCTTGCTGAGCGTCCTTTCAGGTTATGTCAATATAGGACTTGTTTTACTGTGGATATAAATACTGTTGTACCTGTTTCCTCCAGCATCTTCACAAGGTCCTTTGCTGTTGTTCTGGGATTGATTTGCACGTTTTGCACCAAAGTACGTTCATCTTTAGGAGACAGAACTTCAAATCAAATGTATTTATGTAGCCCTTCGTACATCAGCTGATATCTCAAAGTGCTGTACAGAAACCCAGCCTAAAACCCCAAACAGAAGCACGGTGGCTAGGAAAAGCTCCCTAGAAAGGCCAAAACCAAGGAAGAAACCTAGAGAGGAACCAGGCTATGTGGGGTGGCCAGTCCTCTTCTGGCTGTGCCGGGTGGAGATTATAACAGAACATGGCCAAGATGTTCAAATGTTCATAAATGACCAGCATGGTAAAATAATAATAATCACAGGCAGAACAGTTGAAACTGGAGCAGCAGCACGGCCAGGTGGACTGGGGACAGCAAGGAGTCATCATGTCAGGTAGTCCTGAGGCATGGTCCTAGGGCTCAGGTCCTCCGAGAGAGAGAGAAAGAAAGAGAGAATTAGAGAGAGCATACTTAAATTCACACAGGACACTGGATAGGACAGGAGAAGTACACCAGATATAACAAACTGACCCCAGCCCCCCGACACATAAACTACTGCAGCATAAATACTGGAGGCTGAGACAGGAGGGGTCAGGAGACACTGTGGCCCCATCCGATGACATCTCCGGACAGGGCCAAACAGGAAGGCTATAACCCCACCCACTTTGCCAAAGCACAGCCCCCACACCACTAGAGGGATATCTTCAACCACCAACTTACCATCCTGAGACAAGGCCGTGTATAGCCCACAAAGATCTCCGCGGCAGAGAATCCCAGTGGAGAGAGGGGAACCGGCCAGGCAGAGACAGCAAGGACGGTTCGTTGCTCCAGAGCCTTTCCGTTCACCTTCACACTCCTGGGCCAGACTACACTCAATCATATGACCCACTGAAGAGATGAGTCTTCAGTAAAGACTTAAAGGTTGAGACCGAGTTTGCGTCTCTCACATGGGTAGGCAGACCATTCCATAAAAATTAAGCTCTATAGGAGAAAGCCTTGCCTCCAGCTGTTTGCTTAGAAATTCTAGGGACAATTAGAAGGCCTGCGTCTTGTGACCGTAGCGTACGTGTAGGTATGTACGGCAGGACCAAATAGGAAAGATAGATAGGAGCAAGCCCATGTAATGCTTTGTAGGTTAGCAGTAAAACCTTGAAATCAGCCCTTGCCTTGACAGGAAGCCAGTGTAGGGAGGCTAGCACTGGAGTAATATGATGACATTTTTTGGTTCTAGTCAGGATTCTAGCAGCCGTGTTTAGCACTAACTGAAGTTACTTGTCTCCTTCCTGAGCGGTATGACAGCTACGTGGTCCCATGGTGTTTATACTTACGTACTATTGTTTGTACAGATGAACGTGATACCTTCAGGCGTTTGGAAATTGCTCCCAAGGATGAACCAGACTTGTGGAGGTCTACAATTTTCTGAGGTCTTGGCTGATTTCTTTTGATTTTCCTATGATGTCAAGCAAAGAGGCACTGAGTTTGAAGGTAGGCCTTGAAACACATCCACGGGTATACCTCCAATTGACTCAAATTATGTCAATTAACCTATCAGAAGCTCCTAAAGCCATGACATAATTTCCTGGAATTTTCCAAGCTCTTTAAAGGCACAGTCAACTTAGTGTATGTAAACTTCTGACCCACTGGAATTATGATACAGTGAATTATAAGTGAAATAATCTGTCTGTAAACTATTGTTGGGAAAATGACTTGTGTCATGCACAAAGTAGATGTCCTAACCGACTTGCCAAAGCTATAGTTTCACAAGAAATTTGTGGAGTGGTTGAAAAACGAGACTCCAACCTGTGTAAAGTGTATGTAAACATCTGACTTCAACTGTATGTAAGAGCAGACTACAGTCTGAATTACAAGCAGCAGCTCCTGTCGAGAGAGAGAGAGAGAGAGAGAGAGAGAGAGAATACTTTGGATGATTAAGCACGTCAGAGAGAGAGTGAGAGGCAGGCAAGTCATCAATGTAAAGGTCAGGCGCCTTTGACAAACTTTGTTTCCATTCAGTAAGAGAGAGCCTGAGTCTAGTTCTGCCAGGTCTGTGACCTCATCAAGCCGAGGGCACAGTGCGGCCTTATAAACCCAACCTCACATCCCCCCCAAACTCACAGGACTCTTTCCTAGGTCATTACTCTAGTAATAATCACATCAGCATGTCAGGATACTTGTCTGTGTTGTCTGTGTTGAGGAATGATGACTGTGTTACAGATATGTTACAGATATGCTACAGGTCTTTCAGGCAAGCTTTGTGTACTGGCTATAGAGGCAGTATCTACAGTACCTACCTGTACTAGGTAGTATCGTGTGTGTGTGTGTGTGTGTGTGTGTACTGATATTACTTAAAAGGAATAGGCCTATAGACATGCACAAGCATGAATCCATGTTGCGTGCATATGGTAATGTCCTCTCTGCCAAAGCAATAGCTAATCCTCTGCAAACAGTATGAAGTGCTGTTTATCATTACATCACCTTTTGGCTGTGATCCTGCTCCTATTGTGGACCTGTAGAAAACTGAGACAATGACATGTGAAAGGGCCTGAGCCGGTTTGACACAATGACTGTGTTTGCTTCCCAAATTGTAACCTATTCCCTATGCGTTGCACTACTTTTGACCGGGGCCTATTAGGCTCTGGTCAAAGGTAGTGCACTACATTGTTAGTACGGGGCCATTTGGGACTCACCCTGTGTGATGTTCAGCTGGCCAGATTAGTAGGAGAACAAATCATGATTAAATGTAATCTCTCTGGGCAGATTCACACACGTTACAAACTCTTTCATTCATAGTGTCACAGAGTATGAATGTCAAACTAGTCTGGTCAGTTTACTACATGGAGGGGAGAAGACTGTCATGGCATTGTGCTTTCTTCAGTGTTCCCACTGGCCACAGACGTCAGTTCAACATCGAGATTTGATTTACATTGGGTTGAGTTTAAACAAAAAGTTTCACCATATCATTGGATTTAGGTTGAAAGGTGGGTAAACAAAAAACAACGAGTTGACTTTAAAGGTACATTCTGGGGATTGGAATCTGTTCAGTGGTCATTTCAATGTTACAGAATGTATCGTTATGAACTCTCCCCAGTATTATACTTGACGTGAAGATTGTTGTTTGCTGTTCAGAACACTATAGAGGAGGGAATGTTCTGGTAAAATAATACCATTGTGGTGCACCTCATCATCATTAGCAGTAGAAGAGGCCATGCAAGGGCTCTTACCTCATGGTGACTAACTAATTGTGTTCTGGCAGATTCCTCTTCTCACCTTGGCCAAGCTGACAGGCAGCAAAACAAAGTATGCTCATCGACAAACTATGTTTGTGGTTTCGTACCTAGCGTACGCAGCAACAGTAAAAACCATGTTCACAGTTCATACATAGACTACATCACAACAGTAAAACCATGTTCATAGTTCATACATAGACTACATCACAACAGTAAAACCATGTTCACAGTTCATACATAGACTACATCACAACAGTAAAACCATGTTCACAGTTCATACATAGACTACATCACAACAGTAAAACCATGTTCACAGTTCATACATAGACTACATCACAACAGTAAAACCATGTTCACAGTTCATACATAGACTACATCACAACAGTAAAACCATGTTCACAGTTCATACATAGACTAGATCACAACAGTAAAACCATGTTCACAGTTCATACATAGACTACATCACAACAGTAAAACCATGTTCACAGTTCATACATAGACTACATCACAACAGTAAAACCATGTTCACAGTTCATAAATAGACTACATCACAACAGTAAAAACCATGTTCACAGTTCATACATAGACTACATCACAACAGTAAAACCATGTTCACAGTTCATACATAGACTACATCAGCAACAGTAAAAACCATGTTCACAGTTCATACATAGACTAGATCACAACAGTAAAACCATGTTCACAGTTCATACATAGACTACATCACAACAATAAAACCATGTTCACAGTTCATAAATAGACTACATCACAACAGTAAAAACCATGTTCACAGTTCATACATAGACTACATCACAACAGTAAAACCATGTTCACAGTTCATACATAGACTACATCACAACAGTAAAACCATGTTCACAGTTCATACATAGACTACATCACAACAGTAAAACCATGTTCACAGTTCATACATAGACTACATCACAACAGTAAAACCATGTTCACAGTTCATACATAGACTACATCACAACAGTAAAACCATGTTCACAGTTCATACATAGACTACATCATAACAGTAAAACCATGTTCACAGTTCATACATAGACTACATCACAACAGTAAAACCATGTTCACAGTTCATACATAGACTACATCACAACAGTAAAACCATGTTCACAGTTCATACATAGACTAGATCACAACAATAAAACCATGTTCACAGTTCATACATAGACTACATCACAACAGTAAAACCATGTTCACAGTTCATACATAGACTACATCACAACAGTAAAACCATGTTCACAGTTCATACATAGACTAGATCACAACAGTAAAACCATGTTCACAGTTCATACATAGACTACATCACAACAATAAAACCATGTTCACAGTTCATACATAGACTACATCACAACAGTAAAACCATGTTCACAGTTCATACATAGACTACATCACAACAGTAAAACCATGTTCACAGTTCATACATAGACTACATCACAACAGTAAAACCATGTTCACAGTTCATACATAGACTACATCACAACAATAAAACCATGTTCACAGTTCATACATAGACTACATCACAACAGTAAAACCATGTTCACAGTTCATACATAGACTACATCACAACAGTAAAACCATGTTCACAGTTCATACATAGACTACATCACAACAGTAAAACCATGTTCACAGTTCATACATAGACTACATCACAACAGTAAAACCATGTTCACAGTTCATACATAGACTACATCACAACAATAAAACCATGTTCACAGTTCATACATAGACTAGATCACAACAGTAAAACCATGTTCACAGTTCATACATAGACTACATCACAACAGTAAAACCATGTTCACAGTTCATACATAGACTACATCACAACAGTAAAACCATGTTCACAGTTCATACATAGACTACATCACAACAGTAAAACCATGTTCACAGTTCATACATAGACTACATCACAACAGTAAAACCATGTTCACAGTTCATACATAGACTACATCACAACAGTAAAACCATGTTCACAGTTCATACATAGACTAGATCACAACAGTAAAAACCATGTTCACAGTTCATACATAGACTACATCACAACAGTAAAACCATGTTCACAGTTCATACATAGACTACATCACAACAGTAAAACCATGTTCACAGTTCATACATAGACGACATCAGCAGTTCCATAACTGGTGTTTTTGTTTTGTGCTCTTCTGAGAAGTTCAGAGATAATTCCAAAAACATCATCATCTCAAACCGTGCTTTCATTTGGCTTGCTTGAATAACTGGTACTTTCCAGCAAAGGTCTCTCTTTGCACATTCTTGTTCATTTTTGTTTACTTTATTGTTGGACTATTACATGATCTGGAGGGAGTGAAATGGGTGAGAGCTTCCAAAGGAAGGTAGGCTCTAAAAATAAAGTGTTACCAACATTCCTCTGAAAGTAGTGTACACAGCCAGTATAGATGTGCCAAAGGGAGTGATCCAGCCTAGGATTGGAACCCTAGATTCTCCCAGTGAGAGGTTCTAAACAGAAGTATAGTTCTCTCACAGTATAGGTTTCCCAGCACTCCTACGTCCAACCATTACAGTCATGGAACAGGACAGCCTGTGTGACTGTCAAACCCAACACTGACCAGTAGCGTTGGCCCTCGGCAATGTTTACTCTCAAAACACACAGCTTTGTCAGGGAAGTGAGCGAACAACAGCCAGAGTTGATATGGAGACATGCCAGACGCTCCACTCCAGCCAGCTCTATTTCAGTCTCACACCACAGCACAGCAGAGAACACTGGGGCATATCTGAGCTCTCATGACAGTCAATCAAAGAGATTGTTAGATATTATTACACACTCACTACACACTTAGAAAAAAGGGTTCTTTGGCTGTCCCCATAGGAGAACCCTTTTTGGTTCCATGTAGAACTCTCTGTGGAAAAGGTTCTTCATGGAACCAAAAAGGGTTCTTCAAAGGGTTCTCCTATGGGGACAGCCAAAGACAGTGACCCGGGTTGAACTCTTTAGAGGTGTTGCGTAACCAACTCCTTGTTGACCTGGATCCCAGCTGTGCCCTTTGTCTGCTTGAACAGCTCAAATGTTGCAAGACTAACTGTGAGTAATAGCTGCAATCCATTAGGGCCAAACAGGGCCTGATTGCTTTAGTGTCTACTGTGGCACAGTTTACTCATCAACAGAACCCTGATGAAGGTTTACGGAATTACACGCTATCCTCCTGGGACGAGTGCATTGTGATGGTGTAAGCAAACCCTCACTTAACGGATATGGCTGCTCTCTGCTCTCGCCTGGAGCCCAGATCTCTGAGTTTAGATCTGTTCAAGCAGACTGCTGCTTGCGGCGATGACATCATCCCCGAATCATTCCGTGCCTTGCATGTGTACATATGCAGTCAAACAGCTATCCCTCTTACTCATAAACTGTCAGGCAGGCCACTAATACAACTGGTGATGTAATGAATGATTCAAGGCGTTTTTCTTTTCATCCTCAGATCAAACACACAGAACAGAGATTGGCCTATGCCTATTAAGGATTTGTATTCACAATCACTTTTTCATCAAGGTGCACGTCTACCTTTCCCGGTACTATATAACGCAGAAAACGATAAATGACACCGTGAATGGAGCTTAAGACTGTCAGACCATTCATGGCTTCATCATTGTCATGAGTCAGTGATTTAACCAAACCACAGTCTTATACAATGTAACAGAGCCTGGACGACTGAGCTTTGGGGCTGAATAGAACAGATCACTCCCTTCAACTCACCAACCCTTTACCCCACGGCTACACCCAACCCCACCCCAACCCACCTATCAATCTCCTTCCACTATGTTCCTTCCTGCTCCCCCTGCAGGTAAAAAAAAACATGCGTTCCCGTAGCAACAGCCTAGAGGACACAGCAAAGGCCAAGCTGGCTCAGCACCAGGCACGATCGCAGCGGCGGGCCACAGAACGTGAGGAGCCCCAGGGCAGGGGTGCAGGACGGGCCAGGCACAGGGAGCCCCCCGATGACACAGGCACAAACACAGGTACTGTCCAGAGGAAGGAAAAGGAGGGCAGCGGCAGCAGTGGGAGTGGCAGTGCCAGCAGTAACAGTCGGAGGGAGAAGGCAGCAGGCGGGAAGACCAGGGACCTCTCCCGAGATGACCTTCTGTTCCTTCTCTCCATGCTAGAAGGAGAACTGCAGGTGAGGAGAGACTGTGGGACTGGCCAGGGTTTGGATGGTTCTGGGTTGTTTGATGAGGAGAGACTAGGAGACTGGGCAAGGGTTTGGCTGGTTCTGGGTTATCTGGTGAGGAGAGTCAGGTCACTTGGCTTCTTTGTAATAATAAACCATGGGTAGTCTAGCTATAGGACAGTCTTCTTGGTAATACTAAACCATGGGTAGTCTAGCTATAGGACAGGCGTATTGGTATTACTAAACCATGGGTAGTCTAGCTATAGGACAGGCGTATTGGTAATACTAAACCATGGGTAGTCTAGCTATAGGACAGACTTATTGGTAATAATAAACCATGGGTAGTCTAGCTATAGGACAGTCTTCTTGGTAATACTAAACCATGGGTAGTCTAGCTATAGGACATGCTTATTGGTAATACTAAACCATGGGTAGTCTAGCTATAGGACAGGCGTATTGGTAATACGAAACCATGGGTAGTCTAGCTATAGGACAGGCTTATTGGTAATACTAAACCATGGGTAGTCTAGCTATAGGACAGGCTTATTGGTAATACTAAACCATGGGTAGTCTAGCTATAGGACAGGCTTATTGGTAATACTAAACCATGGGTAGTCTAGCTATAGGACAGTCTTCTTGGTACAGTCATACTAAACCATGGGTAGTCTAGCTATAGGACAGACTTATTGGTAATAATAAACCATGGGTAGTCTAGCTATAGGACAGTCTTCTTGGTAATACTAAAGCATGGGTAGTCTAGCTATAGGACAGGCTTCTTGGTAATACTAAACCATGGGTAGTCTAGCTATAGGACAGGCTTCTTGATAATACTAAACCATTGGTAGTCTAGCTATAGGACAGGCTTCTTGGTAATACTAAACCATGGATAGTCTAGCTATAGGACAGGCTTCTTGGTAATACTAAACCATGGGCAGTCTAGATATAGGACAGGCTTCTTGGTACAGTCATACTAAAGCATGGGCAGTCTAGAAATAGGACAGGCTTCTTTGTAATACTAAACCATGGGTAGTCTAGACATAGGACAGGCTTCTTTGTAATACTAAACCATGGGCAGTCTAGATATAGGACAGGTTTCTTTGTAATACTAAACCATGGGTAGTCTAGTTTTTGGTAATACTAAACCATGGGTAGTGTAGCTGTCATGCTCATAGAACTGTGTCCTCTTCTCTCTCCCTCTCTCTCTC
The DNA here is from genome assembly GCF_057628025.1 of Oncorhynchus mykiss. Taxonomy (NCBI): domain Eukaryota; kingdom Metazoa; phylum Chordata; class Actinopteri; order Salmoniformes; family Salmonidae; genus Oncorhynchus; species Oncorhynchus mykiss. Next base: position 21,497,417 of record NC_143039.1, read on the forward strand.
CCCCCTACCACAGGCCAGGGACGAGGTGATCACGGTGTTGAAGGCTGAGAAGATTGACTTGTCCCTCTTGGAGGCCCAGTATGGGTTCGTTACCCCACAGAAGGTCCTCCAGGCCCTGCAGAGAGACACCGTCCAGAGCAAGGCTGAGACCTTCCAGGAGGACATCTACGAGAGGCCCATGGCTGAGGTAGCACAGTCTCAACATTCAATACAGCAGCTCAGTAATGTCTGGGGTCAGTGAAGTGTAGCACCCTGATAAGACGACTTGGAAGTGTTGAGACTTCAGCTACAGTAAATGGGCGGCAGGTAGCCTAGCGGTTAAGAGCATTGGGCCAGTAACAGAAAGGTCGCTGGTTCAAATCCCCAAGCCGACTAGGTGAAAAATCTGTTGATGTGCCCTTGAGCAAGGCACTTAACCCTAATTGCTCCTGTAAGTCGCTGTGGATAAGAGTCTGCTAAAATGTATATGAAGTAGCTACAGTGCCTTGCGAAAATATTCGGCCCCCTTGAACTTTGCGACCTTTTGCCACACTTCAGGCTTCAAACATAAAGATATAAAACTGTATTTTTTTGTGAAGAATCAACAACAAGTGAGACACAATCATGAAGTGGAACGACATTTTTTGGATATTTCAAACTTTTTTAACAAATCAAAAACTGAAAAATTGGGCGTGCAAAATTATTCAGCCCCCTTAAGTTAATACTTTGTAGCGCCACCTTTTGCAGCGATTACAGCTGTAAGTCGCTTGGGGTATGTCTCTATCAGTTTTTCACATCGAGAGACTGAAATTTTTCCCATTCCTCCTTGCAAAACAGCTCGAGCTCAGTGAGGTTGGATGGAGAGCATTTGTGAACAGCAGTTTTCAGTTCTTTCCACAGATTCTCGATTGGATTCAGGTCTGGACTTTGACTTGGCCATTCTAACACCTGGATATGTTTATTTTTGAACCATTCCATTGTAGATTTTGCTTTATGTTTTGGATCATTGTCTTGTTGGAAGACAAATCTCCGTCCCAGTCTCAGGTCTTTTGCAGACTCCATCAGGTTTTCTTCCAGAATGGTCCTGTATTTGGCTCCATCCATCTTCCCATCAATTTTAACCATCTTCCCTGTCCCTGCTGAAGAAAAGCAGGCCCAAACCATGATGATGCCACCACCATGTTTGACAGTGGGGATGGTGTGTTCAGTGTGATGAGCTGTGTTGCCTCTTACGCCAAACATAACGTTTTGCATTGTTGCCAAAAAGTTCAATTTTGGTTTCATCTGACCAGAGCACCTTCTTCCACATGTTTGGTGTGTCTCCCAGGTGGCTTGTGGCAAACTTTAAACAACACTTTTTATGGATATCTTTAAGAAATGGCTTTCTTGCCACTCTTCCATAAAGGCCAGATTTGTGCAATATACGACTGATTGTTGTCCTATGGACAGAGTCTCCCACCTCAGCTGTAGATCTCTGCAGTTCATCCAGAGTGATCATGGGCCTCTTGGCTGCATCTCTGATCAGTCTTCTCCTTGTATGAGCTGAAAGTTTAGAGGGACGGCCAGGTCTTGGTAGATTTGCAGTGGTCTGAGACTCCTTCCATTTCAATATTATCGCTTGCACAGTGCTCCTTGGGATGTTTAAAGCTTGGGAAATCTTTTTGTATCCAAATCCTGCTTTAAACTTCTTCACAACAGTATCTCGGACCTGCCTGGTGTGTTCCTTGTTCTTCATGATGCTTTCTGCGCTTTTAACGGACCTCTGAGACTATCACAGTGCAGGTGCATTTATACAGAGACTTGATTACACACAGGTGGATTGTATTTATCATCATTAGTCATTTAGGTCAACATTGGATCATTCAGAGATCCTCACTGAACTTCTGGAGAGAGTTTGCTGCACTGAAAGTAAAGGGGCTGAATAATTTTGCACGGACAATTTTTCAGTTTTTGATTTGTTAAAAAAGTTTGAAAAATCTAATAAATGTCGTTCCACTTCATGATTGTGTCCCACTTGTTGTTGATTCTTCACAAAAAAATACAGTTTTATATCTTTATGTTTGAAGCCTGAAATGTGGCAAAAGGTCGCAAAGTTCAAGGGGGCCGAATACTTTCGCAAGGCACTGTACTTTGTAGGTTCAAAGATCAACTTTGGGTTTTTGTCTCATGACTGGACAATCACATTTGAAAATACATTAATACATCCGATATCACCTCACATAGAGGTGACAGGAAGTGTATTTGGAGTGGTCAGTAAACGCTCTGGTCTCTCCTAGCTGGACAAGCTGGTGGAGAAGCAGAGGGAGACCCACCGTCGCATGCTGGAGCAGCTGCTGCTGACTGAGCAGTCCCACAAGCGCGCCCTGTACAAGCTGGACGACGAGAAGAGGAACCATGGAGACTTCATGAGGAAGAGTGACGAGTTCACCAACCTGCTGGAGCAGGAACGAGAAAGGTCTGTTTGTTGCTGTTTCTCAACACTTAACAAACATACATGTGCAAAGGCAGGCAAACACGCATGTATGCACATATACACATCCACACACACGGATGCACGCACACACACCCGCACACACACACACACACACACACTCTCAAGAGCTGAGCACGCTCCTCAGAAAGGCTCCTCAAGGTGTTGAATGAATGATCTTGAAATGAACACCTACATGCCAAAACTATGGATGGTTTGTATTTACTGTTTTCACATAGAAAGGAGGGACTTAAAACCAAACGCTTGATAAATAATTCAATACATCAGTATCAGGTTGCCTTTGATTGGTAATCCCCTTATAAATGACGTGGCTGTATTATAACCCAGGTTGTGTTGAGACATGTTGTCGTAAGACGACAGAGTGATGCATAATGCCAGAATAAACTTTACTCATTGGCTTCCAAAGAACAATAACCCAACCCTGAATAGCTGCTATAGACAGACTCCTACTGATGTTTGTGTAGGCTAGATATTAGAGTAATACGTGTTCTTTACAGTTGGCTGGTATTTACCTGGAATTTAGAAGGACATTATGAATAGCAGACTGTAGTTACATACAGAGAAACACTTTCTTGAAGGTTCCCCGTTTTACACACGTTTAGCTTTCATCCAGGGTTCTGCAACTGTGATAATTGAACTGTAATATACTCTATGGATAATATTACAGCAAATGAATGGGCATGCCAAGGAGATGTCCAAAACAAACACTACATTACACTTTATACACATTAACAGACCATCTGACAGAGTACAGAGTTCCCCTATTATAGACATTAATTGTGTCGTAACTCAAACATGACCCAGACTCATTTTGGTACTTAGAAACTCGACCATAGTGTTCAGATCGGGTGTGTTGAAGTCAAACTCGATGACTTGGCCCAAAATTAAACTGCCTTTGCCCTTGTTATAAGCAACATCTCTCTCTCTCTCTCTCTCTCTCTCTCTCTCTCTCTCTCTCTCTCTCTCTCTCTCTCTCTCTCTCTCTCTCTCTCTCTCTCTCTCTCTCTCTCTCTCTCTCTCTCTCTCTCTCTCTCTCTCTCTCTCTCTCTCTCTCTCTCTCTCTCTCTCTCTCTCTCTCTCTCTCTCTCTCTCTCTCTCTCTCTCTCTCTCTCTCTCTCTCTCTCTCTCTCTCTCTCTCTGCAAACACGTACTCTGTCAGATTCTCTGTGCCAATAGTAATATGGCAATGTCAGTCAGAGAGATCTGGCTTAAGTGTATTCACCCTGACAGAGAACTGTCAAGCCCTAACAGGGAGTTCACCTTCTGACTGAGGCTATGCCTTCCTGTAGAGACATCTATCATTTTAAATCTGTGTAAAACGGACTAGGCTGTACCATACAGGTATAGTATGACCTCCTCCCTCCATCTCTCCCTCCATCCATCTCTCCCTCTAGCCACCCTTGCTGCCTCAGCCAGATTCATTCACACGTCCACCAAATCACTTCAGAGAGAGAGAGAGATTTGGCCATCAGCCCGGTCCAGAGGGAGGTGCCCTAATTATGATGACCGCATTATCAGAACCTCTCTGGGTTGGTCGGTGTGTTTGGCTTGGCGGCCACGGCCTGGGCCTGCAGCACTGGGCTCAGTCACGGTTCGGAGGAGTGTGTCAGGAAGTGTTGAAGTGCCATGATAAATATCCCTCCGTCCAGGGTTCACGTTAATTACTCTGTGAGAACAAGGTGAAAGATTTATACGTGAGAGAAAGAACACAATGGCCTAGGAGGAAAAGCGCATTAATCATACTGCATGTTCAACAAGATGTCAGGTCGCCATGGTAATGACTAAAGTTTGGCCATAGCTTTGTAGACTAGAGGACATCCAGATTTGGGTTTGAGTGAGTAAACTGTAAAGAAAGTAGAGCTGAAAGTTTTCTTCTACGTCTGCCTTCGTCATCTGTCTTCGCTCAGAGACCGGCTGGAGCAGAACTAGAGCAACAAGTGAAGTGCTTGGGGAACAAGTGTAGAGTAAAGGTGGGTCTCTGAGGTGTTGTCTTACCTCATCTAAGCCCTGGTTGTTTGTCTAGACCAGTGGTTCCCAAACATTTATAGTCCCTTACCCTTCAAACATTCAACCTCCAGCTGCGTACCCCATCTAGCACCAGGGTCAGCGCACTCTCAAATGTAGTTTTTTTGCCATAATTGTAAGCCTGCCACACACACGCTATACAATGCATTTATTAAACATAAGAATGAGTGTGAGTTTTTGTCACAACCCAGCTCGTGGGAATCATTTTCCACACAGAGTATGTCCCTGTATTTCGTTTTCATGTTAGTGAGGGCCGAGAATCCACTCTCACATAGGTACGCAAAGGGCAATGTCTTAACAGCGCAATTTTCCAAGGCAGGATACTCTGAGCGCAGCCACTCCAGAAATCTGGCAGTGGCTTCTGATTAAATTAAATTTTCACATAACCGCTTGGTGAAATTTCGACGAGGCTCTCTTTTTCAGATATCGGTAAGTGGACTGGAGGCAGGGCATGAAAGGGATAAGGAATCCAGTTGTTTGTGTCGTCCGTTTCAGGAAAGTACTTGCGTAATTGCTCACCCAACACACTCAGGTGCTTCGCTATATCACATTTGACATTGTCCGTAAGCTTGAGTTCATTTGCACACAAGAAATCATACAATGATGGAAAGACCTGTGTGTTGTCCTTGTTAATGCAGACAGAGAAGAGCTCCAACTTCTTAATCATAGCCTCAATTTTGTCTCGCACATTGAATATAGTTTTGGAGAGTCCCTGTAATCCTAGATTCAGATCATATTGAGGCGAGAAATAACATCCCCCAGATAGGCCAGTCGTGTGGGAAACTCATCATCATGCAAGCGGTCAGACAAGTGAAAATTATGGTCAGTAAAGAAAACTTTAAGCTCGTCTCTCAATTTTAAAAAATGTGTCGATACTTTGCTCCTTGATAACCAGCTCACTTCTGTATGTTGTAAAAGCATTACATGGTCACTGCCCATATCATTGCATAGTGCAGAAAATACACGAGAGTTCAGGGGCTTTGCTTTAACAAAGTTAACCATTTTCACTGGGTCCAAAACGTCTTTCAAGCTGTCAGGCATTCCTTTGGCAGCAAGAGCCTCTCGGTGGATGCTGCAGTGTACCCAAGTGGTGTCAGGAGCAACTGCTTGCATTACCACGCCACTATGTCTTCCTGTCATGGCTTTGAACCATCATTACAGATACCAACACATCTTGACCACCAAAGTCCAATTGATGTCACAAAGCTGTCCAGTACTTTAAAAATATCCTCTACTGGTTTGTAGAAGAGGGTGTCTTCCTTAGTTGCCCCCCCATACACGTAACGGACATATACCAGGAGCTGTGCCAGGCCCGCCACGTATGTTGACTCATCCAGCTCTAACGCATAGAATTCACTGGCTTGTATGCTGGCTTGTTTCAAAACATCTCCTGCCATGTCACTGATGTGTCATGAAACAGTGTTGTTTGATGAGGACATTGTCAATATAGTTTTTTTGGCTTTTCCCCCAGCATTGTCCCAGCCATACCCGCGGCAGCAGGAAGAATTAAGTCGTCCACAATAGTATGGGGCTTGCCTGTCCTAGTCACTCGGTAGCTCACCATATAAGACTTTTCTAGCCCCTTCTTATTAATGGTATCTGTTGCTTTTATACATGTCTTACTACTTGAAAGTTGTCTTAATTCTCGCTCAGAAAACTCCTGCGGCTTATTTTTCAAATTGGCATGTTTTGTTTCTAAATGTTGGCGCAAGAGTTAATGTTTCATCGAGTTGTGAGATAGTACCTTTGCACATATAACACACTGTGGCTGAGGAAAGGCACTACTCCCAACATACGTTAAACCCAAATCATTGTACTTCTCATCATATTTGCGCCTCTTCGATAGTCCAACGTCCCGGTCTGTTGTTCGGTGCTTTCCCGGGTAAGGAGGCAGTAGCTCTTCGGCTGCATCAGATTCACAACTGTTAGTGTCCATGCTAGCTGGGCTAACAACAAATATAGAATTACTGATGCTAGCTTTGGATGTGCTCGTGGAAGCAGAACAACTTGTGTCGTCAACAGGTGCAGGTGTAGTTCTGCTGGTAGTAGCAGTACTACTAGTAGAGCTGGTATGTGTCTCTATGGACGCAGGCCTTACTTTTTTAACCATTTATCCATTTTCGAGCAAACAGAATGAGCAGCAGCTACGTTTGGCTAAATAGTGGAATTCCCGCGAGAGACTAGCGGTTCATGTGATTGGATGTTCATTATTTGACTAGGCTACCTGTATTTGACATTGTGTTGTTATTTCGCTGAACACGAGATGGTTTAATTTTATTTTTGGCAGTGAAACGAGGCTACTCAGGTGAGAAAAAAACCTCAATCAAATGTATAGCCCCGTTGGAAAATACAAATGGACTGTTTGAAAATGTGAAGAGTTTTCAATTCTAATTTAATAAAAATGTGAAACACATTTGTATTTGGCGTAAACCCGGGGGCATTGCGCGGAACCCCCGTTTGGGAATACCTGGTCTAGACTATCCTCATTATTTTTACATGGCTAAATTCTGGGTAATTCTGATATTATCCTATGCTGTTACAAACTATCAAATGTCTAGAGAGTCAGCAACCCTTAAGATTACTGAAGGGCTATGTTCCATTAAGACTGTGTCATTTAATACTTAATAAGTAGCATGTATGACGAACAGTGTTTATTCAAGCCAAACAAAATCACTAAATAAAGTTGGACCTGGACAAAGAAACAGTAGAGTCACTTGGTATTGGCATTCAACAGCCCACCAGCACGTACACAGACTGTCATGTGTGTTGCTTTCTTGTCTTGTGTTTACCATTTGGACCAAACATGGACATGAACCAGGGGGTAAAAAGGCTTCTTTGAACCATCATAAACCTTTTTGCTCAAAATGGAAACATTCTCTTCGACTGTCTTGGATGTCTACAGCAAAAAACAATTTCAATAGATACTGTAACTGTAGTAGTCGTCCCATTTCAGGACCTGATACGTCGTGTGGCAGCTTCTGTTCTGAAGACAGCCATTCCCAAAAATAATCACAGGGGGCAGAAACACAAAACAGCAAGAACACACAGAATGTAGATGGACAAACCAATTATCACTGGTCTGAAGAGAGCGACAATAGCCTCTGTGATCTCAGCACTAAAGCTTGGCCATAGCTCACCCGTTTGAAGAGCACTGCGCAGCACCAGTTTTTCATTTCATGCCCGTTAATCCATTGTTGTATGATGCATTTTCGCTGGATGCAGTCATTTCCTTTCTGGACCCTGCTGGCAAGCAGCGAGTGTGATTACATACTACGAGGGCTATGTGTAGGGATTTAAGAACAGACGAGACACCAGAGCTCCCCTTCTCTCTTCTCTCTCCTCTCTCTCTCGCTCTCTCTCCCTACATTTCCTCCTCTCTTTCTCATTTCATTTCTCATTGTCTCTTTCTCCCTCTTTATTTTGGCACTGAGCCTCCAACTGTTGGGTGACCCTTCCTGGTCCTGGAATGCTCATATAGCATGTTAATCTGGGAGTTAAGGGGGAGAGAGGGTTTGGGGTGGTTGATAGAGGTCAAGCAGCCCCCTCTGATTAATTGGCTATCGAGCCATGTCCAGGCCTGAGGACCTCACTACAGTGTACAGTGTGTTTGTGTGTGGCAGTAGTGGGGTGTGAGAGCAGAGTAGCACTGAGCACTCTAACCATCAGCAGATGTTGCCTGAAACATGACTTCAACACGTGTGTAATGTACGGCACCGAGGCACTTCAGCTCACTCTGTCTCTTTTGGGTTTGAAAGGTGAAAGGTTAATTTTGTTGACTAATATGTTAATATGCAAATCTGGATGTTTTTATTTTCTTGTTAGTGGGTGACTATACCTTTAGACAGAAATGCTGTTTCTCATGAAAAAGTAGCGCTCTGGTCATTGGTTTGACAGCATAGTAAGATGGATAGGTGTTCTCTCTCTACATCTCTACAGTCCCATCTCACACACAGGGGCTCAGTGTGCCGGTCCACTGACCCTGTCATGATTACATCATTCAGGTGCATCTGGAACATTCCACTGCCATTCCATCATTCCTTGTGATGCTTATTATTACCTGCATCCCAAATGGCACCCTGTTCCCTATGTAGGGTACTACTTTTGACCAGGACCCCATAATGGGCTCTGGTCAAAAGTAGTGCACTATATAGGGAATAGGGTACATTTGGGACGCATGTCCTTCTCAGTTCTCGAAGATAGAACATTGGGGCGTTTTGATCTGCTTCCATTATAATGTATGAGCAGGAACAGCATACCTCTCTCAGTATGACTACACCTTCAGGGTAGGATCGACTACAAATGTCCAGGACTATGTTTTAAGAAGTTATCATCCAGCTGTTACTGGTACAGGCACAAGCAGGATCCCCTGTCACATCTTGACTATCTATTTTAGATGCTATTACTCTCTCATTAACTACTAGAGGCAGCAGAGTGATGAATCATCTGTTGCTGACCAATTAGATTAAAGAGCATCCAGCCTAGACTCTTAACAGTTGGTCATGACTTTAATTAAGGAATAGCACACCTGTATTGCCACGGCTCCCAGGATGCTTTGCTACACTTACGCATGCTGTACATTCCTGTTTGTAATTTCAGTGTAGGGCTGAAGGTATAGAGAAAACATGACAGAATGTTGTGACTTGCCAGCAAAATGTTTATCCCCAGCAAGGAATAAGATAAAAGAAACTTGAAACCATCTTTAATTGGAATGTAAAAAATGTTATGATCGTTTATCTCTGCTTTTTGATGTGGAAAGAGTTGCAAACATAGAGGTCATGGACTTGGAAAGGAGAAGAGCAGAGACACACACACACTTGCAGTAAGCAAACTCTCAATGACTTTGTTTTCCATGTCTGAAGGGGAGACATTGTTTGAAATGTGTGTAGTAGTGTGCTCTAAGGCCCAACCACAGGAACTGTGGTGAGGTCCAGAATCATCACACAGCTATGACATATTCACCAACTCCTTCTAAACATACAGATGACACAGACTCCCCTCGATGTGCTTTGTCCAAACAAAACGGGCTGGAACTCGGCTCCGGTTGTGTCAGTACATCTTTGACCTTCCACTACTGGGAAATAGGGACTGAGGAAATTTTGGCTTAAGTGATTCAGTGTATTCAGAATTTCTGCAAGTGTGAGAGTTGTGTCAGTGTCCTTACGATTCATCCTCTGAAAACTCTCATTCACAAGAATACTGCTTTTTTTCGTACGAAAAGACCATACCTACTAACCAGACTTGTTAGACGATTATTGTAGTTAATGTGGTTTGTTTTATGACTTCCTCTCTGAATACTTTCTTGTGTGAACTTGAAATGCCTGTATATATGTTTTATGGCAGTTCACATGATACAGTGTGTATTCAGGTAGAAACGTATCCTCTTGAGGTGGCTGAAGCTACAAACTCAACTAAATATGGAACCTAAGGGGAAATCCACTTCTCTCTCTTCTTTTCTGTCTTTACAGTTCATTTGATCACCCTGTTGCAAACTTTTTTTGCTGTACTTAAAGTTATGGTGTGGTTTTCATATAAGCCCTTTTGGGCTTCATACCTCACCTGCACACCGTTTTTACCCGTTTTGTTTTATCTCTACTGTTTTGTCTTTCACTTCTTTTCTTTGGTGTGAATAAATCAAACCTAAAACCTAAACCAGGGGACGTTTAAAAAGGATTCTAAAGTTTGTAATTTGCACTTTGAAATTTCAGACTTGATTTTCCCTTAAGAAAAATGCATCAACCCCTACAAAAAATGTCAATTTAATTATAATCCACATAATAATTCACGCTAATTCACGACCAACGCTTTGATCCGTGTGATCCACTAAGGTCTGCCTCTAATAGAACTGAAGCAGATCCCACCAGGTTACATAGTGTGATGAGAACGCCTGTTAAAAAACCCACTGCACAACTAATGGACAGTTTTAGTGCACTGTACTCAATACACAAGATCTATAATGATGGCCATATTTTTACCACAGTACAGTACCTAGCTGAACCTCAACCAGTAATGTGTCTAGGAGGTGAACTATAACTAAAACCTTGGACATAATGATTAAAGGCCCGTTTTACGACATGTAAGTGCTTTTCTCAGTGTGCAGAGCTGTCAGACGTTTCTCCGTTACCTCTGTAAATGTGTGGGCCTATTAGGTCCGGGAGCCGTCATTGTATGGCGTCGTGTGATTACATATCTCTGACAGAATGCAGTGATTAGCCTGGCAGACCACAGAGTACATACTCTCTACTCTCAGCTCCTATTTTCCCCCTGTGAGACAGAGAAAGAGAGAGAGTGTATTACTTTGGATGATTAAGCACATCAGTGCTTTGCATAATGAACGATGCCTCCCACTCCTATCCTCCTGCATTTTGATGTACTGTATAAAACTCTCCAACTTTCAGGGAATTTAAGCCCAGTTATGATTTGCCAGGTTTGTGTCACTGTCCCTTGTATAAATGGATTCCTCCCTTGCGTAAGTGTGTCCAGCTATTAGGGTTTCATTCCACTCCCCCAGAGGTATTCCAAAAAGTAAATGGAACTTTGGGAAGGAAATCTAGCAGTTAACACACCAGTAAGCCTGAAATGTCTTCCCCATGTTCTGCCTCCATTGAATCTGATGAGTAAAGACGAGTCTTCATTTACAACAGAGGAGCAAAAATGCCAGGAATTACATGTTGAGGATACTTTTACCAGCGATCTGATTTCTCTCTCTCTGTAGCAGTTGTTTGAGTGGATAGCCTACACAGTACCTCTTAAATTATGGCTGGCACGACACGGGTAAAGGAAGTTCTTTTCATATTGTCAGGCTGGAAGGAAGCGACTGACAGCTTGAAGGTTGTTGCGTCCCAAATGGCACCCCATTCCCTATATAGTGCACTAATTATGACCAGAGCCCTATGGACCCTGGTCCCAAGTATACCGCACTATAACGGGAAAAGGGTGCCCTTTTGGACGTAGACTTGAACATGACGTCTCTGAGGCTGGCAGCAGCAGCTGTGTCTGTCTGTACAATGTGCTGGAGCTGCTCATTCTCTCCCGCCAACATGGTGTCAAGATAGTGAGTGAATTATGGGGGGAAAGGAGCCCAGAGCTGCCAGTTGAAATCTCTTGTCGAGGTGAATGCATTCTCCATTCTCCGGGCCGGACGGCTCTCTCTCTGTCTGGCTGAATTGTGAAAACGTTTCATTCAAACTGGGATGTGGCAAACAAACATTCTTTGTGTTTTGATGGCATCTGACCGTAATCACAGTGGCATTTCATGCAAATCATTTCGGAGGAATTATATTTGCAATCTTGTGTCATTCTGTGTTCTGTGATGTCAAATGACATTCAGCAGTCAGTAACAACACATGCCAAAAGAGACACGAACATGTTTTGTACAAGCCAGGGGGCTGGATCGCTCAGAACAACCAGAGTTAAGGGGCTTCTCTGTGACATGACTTGCCCCTGATGTAAGGTCTAATGGTTTATGTCAAGTGCTGTGTGTTGCTTAATTTTGATTGGCACAGCGGTCTAAGGCACTGCTTGAGGCGTCACTACAGACACTCTAGTTCGATTCCAGGCTGTAACACAACCGACGGTGATTGGGAGTCCCATAGGGCCGCGCACAATTGGCCTAGTGTCGTCCGGGTTTGGCCGGTGTAGGCCATCATTGTAAATAAGAATTTGTTCTTAACGAACTTGCCTAGTTAAATACAAAAAAAAATAAAAAATACAACTCTGTATTGTTACAAACACCAATGAATTCTAAGCCATACCCCTACCTACATGTACAAATTACCTGGACTAACCTCTACCCCCCCACATTGACCCTGTATATCATCATTGTTATTTTATTGTGTTACTTTTATTTCATTTTTTTACTTTAGTTTATTTAGTAAAGATTTTCTTAACCAACAATGCAGTTTTAAGAAAATAGAGGTAAGGGCTTTTAAGTAAGCATTTCACTGTTGTATTCGGCGCGTGTGACAAATAAAATGTGATTTGATTTGTTTTACTTCAGATCATTGGACATACTTCTATTCCACAGATGTAAACGTGAGCATTCACCATATACCAGGAGCAACGTTCACCATATACTAGGAGCAACGTTCACCATATACCAGGAGCAACGTTCACCATATACTAGGAGCAACGTTCACCATATACCAGGAGCAACGTTCACCATATACTAGGAGCAACGTTCACCATATACCAGGAGCAACGTTCACCATATACTAGGAGCAACGTTCACCATATACCAGGAGCAACGTTCACCATATACCAGGAGCAACGTTCACCATTTACCAGGAGCAACGTTCACCATATACCAGGAGCAACGTTCACCATATACCAGGAGCAACGTTCACCATATACCAGGAGCAACGTTCACCATATACCAGGAGCAACGTTCACCATATACCAGGAGCAACGTTCCAAGACCATGTTGTGTTACGTCCTCAATGAGTCAGAGTTGGATTTGTATCTGCTATTATTTATGGGGCTCTCCCATCAACATGGAAGGTAATGTGGTGTACACACTGTGTGTAAACGCAGTTTTATTAACTTTGTGTAAAATCTAAAGTCGACCTCGTAACTCGCGCAAAGAGTTAGGAAACGGCTAATTTTGAGGTGGTAACTGTTCATTACTAACATTTATGGGGATGGAGGTTCAATTTACTTTTCCTTGACGGGAATTCGGCTGCTGACGCAGACTCGACACGGTCCGCCATCAAGTTTGTTTACTTGTTTGGTGTGAATGCAGCCCTTTGTTAGAGGCAAGCTAGGTCAGTCTGCTAATAACTGTTATCTAACATGTCCCCACCCACCCTCACTAACACAGGGAATTTACAAGTGTCGACTTTCAAATGTAGCAAGTCCAAGAAGAATAGACTGGCTGAAACTGAGACAAGGGGTTGAGTTTGTGGTTACAATGGGACAGATGAATAGTTTGTGGTTACAATGGGACAGATGAACAGTTTGTGGTTACAATGGGACAGATGAATAGTTTGTGGTTACAATGGGACAGATGAATAGTTTGTGGTTACAATGGGACAGATTAATAGTTTGTGGTTACAATGGGACAGATGAATAGTTTGTGGTTACAATGGGACAGATGAATAGTTTGTGGTTACAATGGGACAGATGAATAGTTTGTGGTTACAATGGGACAGATGAATAGTTTGTGGTTACAATGGGACAGATGAATAGTTTGTGGTTACAATGGGACAGATGAATAGTTTGTGGTTACAATGGGACAGATGAATAGTTTGTGGTTACAATGGGACAGATGAATAGTTTGTGGTTACAATGGGACAGATGAATAGTTTGTGGTTACAATAGGACAGATGAATAGTTTGTGGTTACAATGGGACAGATGAATAGTTTGTGGTTACAATGGGACAGATGAATAGTTTGTGGTTACAATGGGACAGATGAATAGTTTGTGGTTACAATGGGACAGATGAATAGTTTGTGGTTACAATGGGACAGATAAATAGTTTGTGGTTACAATGGGACAGATTAATAGTTTGTGGTTACAATGGGACAGATTAATAGTTTGTGGTTAAAATGGGAGAGATTAATTCAAGGCCATATCCTGAAGCCTTGGGAGAACTTATCGAGACTGAAGGTGGTTGGATGTCAAGTCATGATATAGAAACCAAACTGTAAAACTAGACTTGGTGTTTGGCAGGAAACAATGAAGAACTGTCACAGGGACAACCCTGTCACAATGCACCTTGGAGGCTTTGATGAGATGTTTCAACCAGGGAAATAAGAAACTCTGTAGTTGTCTGAAATGTCTCCCTCCTTTTCTCCTGGCCTGGCCCAATGCAGGTGTGTGTTAAGACTGATGAAGACCTTTTCCATTTATTCTAAAGGTCATAGGAATGAAGACGATTGTGAAATCCGTCCATATTCAAAATGGCAAAACTCGTCTCTGTAGCAAAAACTGAAAAATGCAACACTTGCGATGGCAACACAACGACACACAATACAAGACAACCAGACTAATGTAAGTTGTTCACAAAAGCCACTTGGACAAGGTGTAAAAGCACTAAATTAAAACACGTTAACATTTTACAAGCCCACCAAGCTTCTTGGGGAACATTACAGAAACGTAATTCAAATCGTGTGAATACCCATGGCTCAACATAAAACAAAATCCAGGCTTTTTACGACAGGAATCCAGAGACTTGACCAGTTCTCAGTCAATTTGAACAAGAATACAGCAGGCCCAATGGCTGGAGCGGCTAATTATAGTAGTTTTAAAGGCCACACAACTCGAAAGACTACTTCCATCAACTGCAGCACTATAGAAAAACAACATCCCCCCCAGAAACATAATCTAATTACAAAATGGTGGTTAGCAAATCCGTCCTTGGCACAACTGCTTTTGAGCAACCATTTCAAGTGAATAATCAAGTACCTGTTCTACCCTCAGCCATTCTATCTTTCTACATGAACGAATAAGCAACATACTGTGTGTGATTATCGTATTATGTCGGTGTTTGATGCAGATCTCATATTATTCTCTTGATGTTATGAGCGTTTCGGAGGGGTACAGTTTACCACAGGTTTAGAGAAACCTGAGAGGGCAATTTGTGTAACATTAA